>NC_035436.2:43151769-43459894 GCF_002127325.2 Helianthus annuus | reverse complement strand
GATCTGATGCGTAAATATAACCAGTTTATTGCAACAAACACTCCGGAATAGTGAAATAGGCTTAACATACCTTAAATAACCCTTACATAACTTAGAAATAAGTTTTGAAGGGTTCGGTATGCTAAAATAAACTTTATTGATCAATAAAGACTAAAAGCGTCAAAAGTGCATAAGTTTGCATTTTTGCGCATATCTTACGTCCTGAATATATCCGGACATCCAAAAATTTATGTAATCATTAAAATATTTTATTTTAGTGATTGGCATGATAAAATTCCATTCGTCGCTTAATTTGGATCGTTTTTGCGTTCGTTACGACTTCCGTCGTAATTAACCGAATAACGCAACCGTACGGCCAAACGAACCGACATCCGTGATGTCTGTGAGCACATTTTAAGTTCCCTATACTTTAGTATCATTTTAGAGCCTTGAAATGAGGTTAAAGGGGTTTAAAAGCGCCAAAAAATCAAGTTTTACAAGTGTAGGGACCATTTTTGAAATTTCTGGCAGATTCAATGAACCTAGTCCATTTTGAAGTGTTAATGGTTTTCACCCATGGTTTTGCAAAACCATGGGATGGTATTCAATGAACATTGTCCACATTAGGGGCTCCCATGGTTTTTGAAAACCATGTGCCCACATGTAAGGTCTAGATCAAATCACGTTTTTCGACGAACGATCTTAACGGTTCAAGGAAATCTATAAATACCCCTCACCCATTTCATTCTTCCTCACATTTGAATCTGATTCTACACTCTCTAATTGGAAGTATATGCTTCCTACCTGAGAGTGAATCGGGTTCGAATCTTGCGGGGACCTTCTGTAAGTATTCTTTCGCGTTTTTCGTTCGTTTTAGGGATAAAGTCAAACTGCGTTTGACTTTCTGCATTAACCAGTTTATGGTCAATGCGAAGTTCGTTTGAACTTCATAACGTGAGCGTAATCACGATGGTCATAGTCCCCAGTGACTATACCTACTGATTACCACGTTATCTAGGCTCAGTGACGAGTCGCAGTTTCGGCCAAAATGTGTTTTCTCGCGTATTTTGTAACCAAACTACTCTAGGGTATTAAAATCGTTTGTTTTAATACCAAACCTGTTTTCTAACTCTACTAAACATGTTCTACCATGTTTAGCTCGTTGCTTTTAGATTTGTGCTTGTTTAGGGTCGTAAAGGTAAGCGATCTAATCAATCGCTTATACTTACGAACCCGACCCAATTGGTCGATCTTTAGGATCCGACCAAACACTTTAGGTGACCATAGTTGTATAGGGAATAACCTTCTGAGGTTATACCTTATGGTCACATCGTTTAAGTAGTTGTATGATAAGTAGTTCTTATGCCTTAGGTAAATTACCAAAATACCCTTTTTGCGCCAAAATTCATTTTAAGCCTATGTAACGTAATTTTTGACATCTAAACTGATTTAGCAACAATATTAGACATGTTAAGGCATATAATACTTGTCATAGGACTAGTTAGGCTTTCCGAACGCGTTTTACACAAACGACGCGTTAAAGTAGCATAAGCTACCTAAACGGGTCGTAATGGGTCGTAAGCACTTAGGATAGGTTTCGTTTTAGTAGGTAAGCTTTGTTAAACCATATTACATAAGTTCCCATACTTATTTGTTTTACGAACCCTCGTACTACCCGATCCTCCGATAGGTCCGGTTATTAATGTAGATACCTATATAGGTGTCGTTTGATTCCGTGATCTTCTAGCTTTGCATGGTGGTTATCCTAGGACTTCTAAGCAATCTCAAGTGAGTACATAGACCCCTCTTTTGTTGTTTTCCAAGCATTTTGGGGTGAAACACATGTGCCTTCTTGTTACTTTCATGCTTTTCATGTTTTCACATTATATACTTGCTATGTTCATTAGTACATTATTAGTACATGATTTCATTATGTTTTTGCTATGTATGTCCATTGTGTGCATACTTAGTACATCGTTTTACATGATATTTTCATGCTATGTATGTTTATCATACTTAGTACATCGTTTTACATGACATTTTCATGCTATGTATGTTCATCATACTTAGTACATTTTACATCACATGCTATGTATGCCCATTGTGTGCATACTTAGTACATCGTTTTACAAGACATCTTATACTTGGTATCATGCTATGTATGTCCATCCGTCACATACTTAGTACATTGTTTGTGCATTCTTACCTATGGTATTGTTGTTACATATTTCACTTGCCATACATGACATTTTGTTTACACAATACTTGATTGACATTTGACAACGGTTTAGACATGGGCAATTTACATTGGTGGTTTATGTGGGTAAGTGATTTGAGTAACGAGACATGTGTAATGTGATACAAGCATGGTGGATACGCCGCTGGTACTTCCTATATATAAGTGCTTGTATTATATTACATGGCGTAGCGTTATTTAAATCATCCATTTGGATTTATACATTTTTACACAAGTAACATATTTTTCACAAGACATTGCTTTACAAAACAGTTTGTTTTATACAAACTCATTTTTACTTTGTTATTCATTTAACCTTACATCATTCTTTTTAACTATACATATCTATCATCGATTTTCAAACGTTTTAGAAAAGCAAACACTTAAACTGGATTCATGACAAGTTTTTGGTTAAACATTTTCTTAAACCTAAGTCATGGATCCTATTTTTCATAAAACCTATGTACTCGCCGGCATTTTTATGCTGACGTATTTTCACATGTGTTTCAGGTACAATAGTTGCTGATATTTGATGATGATATTGATGCATGCTCACATAGGATTGGACGAGGCCTTAGTGACATTAAAAGATGCAAGACTAGTTAATTTTTGTTATGTTTCTTTATTGTTAAGACATTGTAACTCATTTAATTCAATAAAACGAAATTTGTTTAATCCATGGTTGTGAAACAATGATTCTGTTACAACACTCCTCGACGTTTCCGCCACGTTTTGTTGTTTTACGTGGTCGGGGTGTGACATAGATGGACCTCTACTTGTTAATCTGCTTGAACTTCCTGATGAGTTTTGATTGTACGAATGTGTTGGCGGGGTGTTAGCGCACTTTGTCTATTGACTTCGTCTTGTATCGAGTCATGTAATAGGGTAGGATAACCAGTGCTCGAGTTGCTAGAAACTGAATTTAGTGGGATAGTTGGTAATTCCGCTTGAAACGGTCAAAGGCAAGTTCAAGCGAAATAAACAATGTTAATGCCGCTTGAAAGTGCCCTTGGTCATTTCAAGCGGAATCACATCACTATATATATGGCACTTGGGTTTGTCATTTGTAACTTTCGGATCTGAGTAGCGAAGCTCTGCTGAATCGTCTCCAGGTTGTAAATTAGTGTTAAATCAATAATAGAGACCTTATAATTGAATCGAGCGTCCGTTTCATTGATTCCGACTTTGATTCGGATAAACAACTCTTCTGAACGACTCATTCAGGTCGCACAACGATCCTACAAGTGGTATAAGAGCTTAGGAGGAAGAGTTTAGCTTGATATCATTAGTTTTCTGACTTCTACACCTCCTTTTTCAAAATTCACAAGATTTTACGGACAAAATGGATTGAATTTCACACATTACATTCGAAACATTGTTTTAACAAAGCCTTGAAAGAATCAGACCTAAATTCGGATTAAAAGTGACAAAAATGGGCCAAAATCCTAATTCCGTTTGAACGAACATCTTTATTCCGCTTGAAAGTTGCTGTTAATCCCGCTTGAAAAAGTTATTTCGCTTGAAAAATCCACCTGATTTCGCTTCAAATCATAATTCCGTTTGAAATCAGTGTTAATTCCGCTTGAATCTGGTATTCCGCTTAAAGATTTCGCTTGAAACAAGTGATTCCGTTTGAAAGTGTTGATTCTGTTTGAAGTTTTGATTTCACTTCAAGTTGTGATCTCGCTTGAAAGTGTCATCCAAGTGAGTTTGTTTGAAATCATTATTCCGCTTCAAAGTGATTTCGTTTAAAAATCACTATTCCGTTTGAAAGTGGATTTTTTCGTGTCAAGATCATTTCACGTCAACCGAGTGTCAGTCTGTCTCAGGTTATTTGATATTATTGAAATTGATTGTGTTTGTTTGTCTCCAGGTTATAATTCAAGAAATTCACATCATGTCTGAAGAATTCTACAACACGTTTTTCAACGCGTTTACATCCGAGTCTTCCGAAATTTCAACAATCACGCCAAAAACCATAACGAAAGCGATAAATGAGAATATTAAGCATGACAACTTCTACGGCGCACATTCAAAACCACCAACTCTGGAAAGTATTGAAAATTATACTTGGTGGAAACAGCGGTTTATCAACTGGGCAAAAGCGTATGCACACGAAAGCTGGTTCTGTCTGGAGTTTGGATATGAACGGCCAAAAGATGATAAAGGCGAAGATCTTCCACTCAAGAGATTATCCAAAGATGACAAAGCAGAATTTGCAGCTAAACAAAGAATGATTGCTTTAATCCAATCTTCAATCAGAAATGATATGTTTGCTTTATTGCAACATGACGGGTCATCAAAATTTGTCTGGGAAGCCTTGAAGGCTAAGGCAGAGGGGGGTAAACAAATAAAGAAAAACAAAATTGCTTTACCAAAGAAAGAATTCGATTTGTTTGATAGTTTAAAAGATGAATCTGTTAGGCAAATGATTGAAAGATTTGGTCATTTGAAAATTGAGCTTGATCGTTTTGGCATTGTCAAAACAAGAGAGGAAATCATTGATAAGATCATAGAAGCGTTACCACGAGCTGATCAGTGGCAAACGTTTGTTTTTATTCTGAAAAATGATGTTTTGTATGATACAATTTCTCTTGATGTTTTGATAGAAAAGATTGAAAGTCATGAACTGGAGTTGCAGAAACAGAACAAGATGAGCAGTTCTTCACATCAACAGAATGTTGGCCTGTACTACAAAGGAAGTTTACTTTCGGTGAAAGCTGATAGTTCACCAAAGACAGCATTCAGTGGTGAGAGGACAAAAGAGCCACAGAAGAGCTCATCAAGTTATGATCTGGGTTATCATTCATCGGCTTCAAAAGCTAGTTCTGAAGAAGCAGAGGAGATACTGTGCAACATTGCTCTCAAGTTGAAAAATTCTCCTGCAATGAGTATCAATGCTGCTAAACAGCAAATGAGTTTTCTTGCATCAGTTCTAGAATCGTATGAAGGTCTTGTAGCGGGAAAAATTGGAAACTCAGAGTTAACCAAAGAAGACTACGATCAGATTAATCCGGAAGAGATGGAACTCATTGACATTCGCTGGTGTGTGGCAAGTTGCATTCGCAGAGCTCAAAGATACATGGAGATTACTGGGAAACAATCGTTAGGCGGTGCATCAACAAAACTTGGATTTGACAAATCCAAAGTGACCTGCTTCAAATGTAAGCAGAAAGGTCATTTCAAGAGAGAATGCACTAATTCTACAGTTGGTGGAAATGAACATCCGTTCAATGATGATTACTACCGAAAGGCGATCTACCACCGAAGCAGAGAAGAGCCGAAAATGATCGAAGATAAACCCAGAGAAAAATCTAGAGCTTGTGCAGTAATCTACGATGATGAAGGAGATGATTGGAGTCAAGTTCTTCCAGAAGAAGATCGTTTGGAGAATATTCAAAAAACAACTCATGGCAGAGCTATAACAGAGAGCAAACATTATGTTTTTGTTGCTGAAATTAAAGAAGAAAAAGGCATAGCTGAAATTAAAGAGAAAACCAGAGAAGAAATTGTAAGTGAGAAAACTTACAGAGAAAGAAACATTGCTTTGAACAGAATGAATGAGATGCGGGAAGAATATGAGAGTGTTGTTATGAATAAGAGATGGGATAAAAGAGAGAGTGCTACTTCAACAGAGAAGGTGAACCAGTTGTTCCGAAGAAAGACATAATCTTTGAAGATGTTCTTCTCATAATTCCTTCATCGGCTGAATATTATAGAAATGTTCTAAAAGATGACATGTATGCAAAAAGGCATGAAAAGGAAATCAAATATGCCATGATATCGTGTTTGAGAAAGAGAGATGAAGAGAGAATTAAGAAGAGTGTTGAAGAAATGTTGATCAACTTGAAGAAAGCTGTTGTAGAAATAAAAGCTGAAGCTGTTCAAGTTGAGGTTGAGAAGAAAGTTGAAGTTGTAAAAGAGGAAGATTTGAAAGTTATTGAGACAGAAAAGATTGAAGAAAAAGTTGAGGTGAATGAAGAAGTTGAGAAAGCTGTTACTGAAGAACAGAAGGTTGTAGAAGATGAGAAGAAAACTGAAAGTTTGACTGAGGTAAAGATTGAGAATTTTAAGTCTGCTAGTGATAAAGGTGTTGGTAATGAGAAGAAGGAAGAGCTGAAGCAGAAAGAAGTAGCTGAAAACACTGAAGTGCCAATCACTGAGGTAAATTCTAATTCTTAAATCTTAAAACCGATTAAACAGTGCAAGAAATGCATGGAAACATGCAGAGCTTGTACTGAAAAAGATGAGAAGTTCAGAACAAGAGATCTTGAATTCACAAAAATCGAAAACATTTTCAAAGAAAAATGCAAAGAAATGCTAGAAAATGAAAAAGTTTTAAAAGAAAATGATGAAAAACTTTCAGAAAAATATAAAAAATTAGAAAAAGAAAATGAGATTTTGAAAGAAAATGTTTTGAAAAAGACAGAAGAATGTGATCAAAAAGAAAATGTTTGTCAAGAAATGAAGAAAGAATATGACTCAATGAAATTGGCATATCACATTACAAAAGAGTCATATGAAAAGGTGAAGGGTGAAATGAAGTTTGTTCAATCAAGATTGAATTACTGTTCTGAAACATCAAAGGAACTAAAACGAATGTATGAAATTAAACAAGGTGTTGTAAATTCATATATTGAAGATGTTGCTAAGCTAAAACGGCAGATTGCTGATTTAGAACAGGATAACAACAAATTAAAAAGTTATCACGCGTCATCATATGTGCTTGAATGTATTTTCAACATAAAACCGGATGGAAAAGATTCTGAGCAAAACAAAAAAGGTATTGGCTCAGAGTTTCATCAAGTTCCACCACCGGAAAAGTTTATCTTTTATGATGAAGAAAAGGTCGAAAAAGCTTTCAACCTGGTAGATCAATTGCCAGATAACAACATTGACATAACTTATTCCAAATCTGATGATTCTAGTGATTCAGAGGTGGTAGGTAAGGTCGTTGAAAGTGTGTTGAAAGAAGAGTCGGTTGAATCAGGTAATTCTGAATCACAGGATGAAAATGAAGGTAATTTTCATGATGGATATCTGAAAAACACAAAATCCAAGAAAAAATTGAATGAAGATTCAAAAGGATTGGTTTATACCATGATTGGATCGGACAAATTATTCTTAGATGTTGTATTCCCGATTCAGAATGTGATTTCAGAAAAGATTGACAAAGTTTTCAAAATGGTTGAAATTGAAAAAATCTGATATTCCAAAGTTTGCTGGAAAAGGTCACAAAACTTTTTATAACAAACCTGGTTACAAGAAGAAAAACATGAAGGTTGGGTTAGGTTATAAGAAGAAACAAAGTCGAAATAAAAATGAAATGCCAAATTATCAGTCAAAAATGAATTTTGTTCAAGGAATAAGTTTAGCAGAAGAAAAAGAACTCAAATTTAAATACTATAATGACGAGTTCTTAGGTCAAAAGAAAAAGCAACAACCACAGGTCAAAGATGTGTCCAAAAGAACATGTTTCAAATGTGATCAAATTGGACATCTTGCACGCAAGTGTACAAATCTGAAACCTGTTGATGTTGACAAAAAGAAGTCTGAAAATGTTGAGAAACAAAAATCTGAGAATGTGAAACAAAGGTCATCCAGATTTGATTCGAAACAAACTTGGAGGTATAATACAAACAAGTTTGCTTCAAATCAAAATTGGAAATCAAACCACAATAGGTTCGATTCAAGACAGACCTGGAATTCTCACACACCCAGATTAAGAACAACACAAAGTTGAAAAACATCGGTTGATATGACAAAACCCCAACAGTTTTGGAAACCAAAAGTTGTTGTTCAAAATCAAAATGGTCAAAAAGACTCACATTTTTACCGAAAAGGTACTCCAAAAGGTCAAACATGGAGTGCTAAGAAACAAGTCGCTTCGGTAAAAGATGAAAAAGTTGAAATAAAAATTGAAAAAGTCTTTGTACAAAATGACAAAGATTTTTCGAAATTGAATGATGCATATTGTATTGAAATGCCTAAGGTCAAAAAGACCTGGGCAAAATTGTTCAAGTAATTGAGTTAGTTGAATGTGCAGGTGTAATGCGGGAATATCAAGTGTCGACTCAATTATGTAATGAAATAAATCCACATTTAGTGTTCATTAAGTTTTGTTTTAATTTATGTCCATTGAGTTGATCATAAAAACTCTATATAAATTCTCATGTAATTTGTATTGGGGGATAGTTTTTGAGTTTTATAAAATAATTGATTTTTCACTTCAAATTCCGTGCCTTTTGGGTGGAATCTTGGGGGTTGGGGAAGAACTACACGGGTATTCGCAGAATCAACGTGTTTGATCTTCGTTTCCGTATCACGCGCTACATCAGTTGGTATCAGAGCTAAATTCCTGGCTCAAAATGGCTTGTGAGAGGGATTATCGCTTGTACCACACTCTACCATGTTTTGATGAATACGAAGATGAGCAATGGTATTCTTGGGCATGCGACGATGATTCGGGTGGTACCAGTAGTGTGCTCACCATTAGACATTCACTTCAAATTCCGTGCCTTTTGGGTGGAATCTTGGGGGTTGGGGAAGAACTACACGGGTATTCGCAGAATCAACGTGTTTGATCTTCGTTTCCGTATCACGCGCTACATCAGTTGGTATCAGAGCGGGAATATCAAGTGTCGACTCAATTATGTAATGAAATAAATCCACATTTAGTGTTCATTAAGTTTTGTTTTAATTTATGTCCATTGAATTGATCATAAAAACTCTATATAAGTTCTCATGTAATTTGTATTGGGGGATAGTTTTTTGAGTTTTATAAAATAATTGATTTTTCACTTCAAATTCCGTGCCTTTTAGGTGGAATCTTGGGGGTTGGGGAAGAACACACGGGTATTCTTTGAATCAACGTGTTTGATCTTCGTTTCCGTATCACGCGCTACATCAGTTGGTATCAGAGCTAAATTCCGGGCTCAAAATGGCTTGTGAGAGGGATTATCGCTTGTACCACACTCTACCATGTTTTGATGAATACGAAGATGAGCAATGGTATTCTTGGGCATGCGACGATGATTCGGGTGGTACCAGTAGTGTGCTCACCATTAGACATGACCACAAAAAAGAGTCGACGATCATGGGAGCCGGTGATGACGAATCAAGTTTCAAAAGTCATAGCGTTAAGGGTGATGGTCCTACTATGGTAACGGGTGGTCCAGCGGCTACATTTGGAACTCAACCTGTTAGCATGGGGGGCTTGCAAAAAAATTTCATGAGCAAAGCAATGAAGTCGAAGGCGTTAAGAAACACAATAGATTTTGGTGCTTCTCAAATTTACTTTTGTACAATTTTAAAAGGTAATTTTCCAACAAATAGTTTTGAGGAAATTATTTTGGATGATGAAAACCATGGTATACAAAATTCTCATGCTGTAAAAATCTGGTACGAGTTTCTATTTGAAAATTTGGTTGATGTAGGTCCCTCGGAGGTTGAGGTTTAACCTATTCCTTGTTATGTTTAACCCACTAGCAAGTGCGGAATCCAAGCTAGCAAGCAAACCGGAGTTTATATGAAAGCAAAGTGAACAAGAGAAAGAGTAGACAAGCAAGTATCAAAGTTTTCTCTTGTATTTCAGTGGACACGGTTACAGACCTTGACCAAACTGAAAATACACTCTTACAAGACCTTGTTTCACACACAAAAGCTCTCTACTGTGAATACAAACTTTGGACAGAACTTGTAGAACTTATTGTAAAGTGAAACCCTCATGGGTATATATACCCATACCAGATTCCCATGCACGAAGGATAGATATTCTGGTCGAAGGATCATCTATCGACCAGAAGTATCTTCGAAAGACTTCGAAGGATCTCAACATACCTCGAAGGATAGTATATCCTTCGAGGTCCATCAATATCCATCGAACCATAATCTTTCGAGGACATCTAGGTCATCGAAGGATACTATTCAACCTTCGATGACATCCTTCGAAGCATGACATCTTTCAAACACTAAGTGTTGAACTTAAAACACTAAGTGTTGATGTTTGGCCAAGTCAAACCAGGAGGATGGTTGACTTGGTCAAACACATATTACAACACATAAACAACATACAAAAGACGTAAACACAACCGACAAAAGACATCGTTTTATACATTACAAAACATAGACAAAGTACAGACACAAAGTGCACCAACAAACTCCCCCTTGGCTGTAGCTTTGTCTTGGTCTTCATGTCTTAAGTCTCTAACGCCCTTTCCACGGCTAAATGATGCGACAACCATGCACTTCCTGCATTGATCAACAAGTTGAAGCAGTATCGAGCCATCCTTTGAAACTTCATGGCTTGATCTCGATCTTGAACTAAGTAATTGATTTCATGATCCTTCAACACAATGATATCCGATCTGGACATGTTTGTAATCCACATCGGATCGATTATCCTGAAGTTCTCTGCGTTGTCTCTGAACAAGATCACAGCTTCACCAGTGTCTGCATCATAAACCCAGCAGCGGAAATTACCAAGAAAGTCGGTCTTCATTTTCAACAACGGAATCTTCTTCATCACCCTAGGAGGATCATATACCAGACGATAACGAGCGGTGTTAGTCTCTGGATCAAGAGTGAACTTGATCTGCTCGTATCTTGGAAATTGAGGTTTGTATAGAGGATCCTTCCAACCCAAACGCCTTTCAAGCCTGATTTTCTTTGCAAAGAGATCTACCATTGGTTCTTTAGCTCGATTGATTACATCAAGCTGCGCCAACACTGCCACATCATAATATGGAAGTGTGAGAATACTAAGAAGAGTTCTGAAGTATTGAAGACCAGATTCTCTCTTCACAACCATGCAGTGTAAGTCTTTCACAAACATCCAGCTGATGATACGACCCCTTGCCTGATTTTTCTCCAACAACATGTAGTTAGCCTGTTCCAATGGGGCAAGCGGAGGAGGATTCCTAGCCAGGAAATCCGCTCGCCATTCATTAATAGTTCTCTCACGGCTTTCTTGAGCAGTTGGCGAATCAGAAGACAGATTTTCAAACTCTGCTGTCTTCTCAGCGACAAAGTTATCATCCAGAGCATTCATTACAGCATCATCATCTCGAACATAGACAGGACGTTCAGGATCAGAACTGATGAAGATTTCATCAATTGAGGAGAAATCAGTCTGATCCTGTACTAGAGGAGTAGCATCAATCAAACATTCAGCAACGTCATCCAACTCAAACAACCTTGATAACTGTTCATCTGTCATCTCAGATACAAACTCTCCCTCTTCCAGTAGTTCACCCGTGATAGGATGAAACTTTTGAGCACTTGAGGATTCAGAAGGATCTTCAGTAAAGGTTTCTGGTTCTAGGCTGATCTGTGAAGGATCTACAGACGTTTCCAATGTTTCAGTCTGTTCAGTTGGACCAGTAGAGGCTGTAGGAGGAGCAGACGGAGTCTCTTGAGAAGTGCCAGATCCGCCTGCAGCACCGGATGCAGCTGCACCGGAGCCTGAGGCTGCTGTTTGATCTGGATTAGCAGAATCATCATCCTGATCATCTTGACGTCTTGGGAGTACTATCCCTTGAGCGTTGCACCTCTCTCTCCATAATATCCCAACCTGTTTATGAACCCTACCAAAGTTTTCTTGCATAGGTCTGAATGCTATCTTCAGTCTTTCATCACGACTGCTAACTGTTTCCCTTAACGCTTTTGCTGAATTTTCCAGATTAGTACTGTGTCTTTTCATGATCTCCACCTCTCTATCTCTTGCCAAGTTAGCCTTCTTTAATCTATCAATTTCTTCAGCTTGTTCTTTGATCTTCATACTTTGAGCACTTACAATAGAACACAGCTGATTGTGAGCCTCTGCATCCTTCACTCGTTGTACACGATGTTCTTCAATCGTTCGTGTATGTCGACCAACTATGTCACCCAGTTCACTGATTTGTTCAATCAAGAACTGTACCTTATCAGCTTCAGAGAAACCTGACAAGGTTTCTGCCAGAGATAGCCTGAAGGGCTCAGGTCTCGATGAACCAGATTGACCTGCCTGACCCGAACCACCTGAAGGACCAGTTATAACAAGAGTAGGTCGAGGTTGTGTACCTGTGGTGGGAGTTTCAGGTGGCTGTTGATCAACAGACACCTGATGAGCTCCCGAAGACCTCTGTGGAGAAGACATAAGATCAATTGTCTCAGAAGCAGTTAACTGATCGCCAATTGGAGGAAGCTGCTACTCAGGATCAGATGAAGGCTGAACTGACACTGGAACAGAAGTGTCAGCAGTAGATTTCTTTGATCCACGACCACCCTGTCGTTGAGCCTTCCTTTTCCTGATGAAACCTGGAGAAGTAAGAACATAATCCTCATCTTTATCAGAATCTCCAGTATCTCCTGTCTTCTTAATCTTTTCAAACCTGGGATTCCCACGACTATCCTTGTATTTCCTCAACCCCGGAGGAGTAGGATTATTATCATCAGGCGAAGAATCACCATCATCATCACCAGAACCTCCTGCTTCATCTTCAGAAGATGAACTGCTTTCATCGATAAGCTTTCCCGGCTGATCAACCTTACCCTTTCCTTTGTCAGTCGCAGCAGCAACACTTGACTGACCAGCACCACCATCACCACCAGAAACAGCTTGAACATCAGGATCAACAGGCATATCCTGAGCCACTTCAGCAGTCACATTCACATCAACCTTAGCACTAGCTGCTGCACCAGAACTGCCAGCAGATCTTCTAGTGGCTTTGATTCCATGCTTAGCTGTGAGTTGCTCATCAGCCATAGCAATCAATTTTGGTTCTTCATCGTCAGACACACTTCCTTCACGTCGCCATCTGTTGTTCTGTGGAGGCTCATATTCAGGAGCATCAAGATGACCAATCATTTTCCTATCCGGATGCGTTCCCGTGTAAACTCCCATAGACTTGAAAATTAGAAGTGTGCGCTCGTTCATAGGATTCACTGGAAATACATCTGCCTCGGCTTTAGCAAGATCAGGAATCTGATCGTCTATTAACATCTGCAGAAAGCGAGGATATAACCAAAACTTGGTGTTTGTACGCTGTTTATCAGACGGAAGAGGCCTCTGAGAGTTCTCTTTCAGATTGTTGAAAATATACCGAGAGATGTTGAACGGCTTGTTCAGAATCAGCGCCGTAAACAATCCTGTCAGATCAATAGGAGACAGATCATACCCAGAGCGTTTGTTGCTTAGGCAATGAATGAGGATGTGCAGAAGAAACTTGTATTTAAGCGGCAGATATTTCTTGTTGATTTGATTGGCAAGAACGTTGTCGCTGTACTTGAGCCTTAACAATAACCCCCTTTGACACTGCAAGTCTATTGAAGTTGGATCCTCAGAATTATCACCAAGTCGAAGACGTTCCCTGATTGAGTTCTCAGTAATAACTACTGGCTTTTCTGCGACGATTGCCCTGATTACTTCCTGATTATCCACTGTTTCCACCCCAGCGGTATTCCAGAATGCCTTGATATGTGATTGATAGGCGACATGCTGTGTGGTGATAGCATAGTTGATTCGCGCCCGATGAAGATATTCCATAATCCCAGCAAACTCAGGACTGATGCCTCCTTCTGGTTGTAAGTACGCCACCATATTATGTCTAGATTCAGACATAGCTTCCAGTTCAGATTTCACTTTCTTGGTGGGTTTGGCCCGTTCAAACTTAACTTTTGGTGCCATTTCTGCACATCACAATTGCACGTAATAAGCACGGGTCAAACAGTCAACATTGAGTTTCACACTTAGAAAAATTTTCAATTTCTTGAAAATTTCCTAAGTGTTGAAACTATCGAAGGATACACTATGTCCATCGAAGGATGAAATGTGGCACGAAGGATGAAACTCAGTTCGAAGGATGATGAATGGTTCGAAGGATGTTGATCCAGCTCGAAAGATGCTGTTTATCTTGAAAGATGTCAAACTTATCGAAAGATCATCTTTCGAATGATCAAGATATTTTGAAAGATACCTTGATCTTTCGAAGGCTGATCCAACGAAGGATGATCTTTCGGGATATCCATTATCTTTCGAAATTCACCTCGAAGGATGCTGTTTAGCACATCTCTCGAGGTGATGACTCATCATCTTCCCAAACGGTTACTGTTCATCGGATTATCTTTCCGGTGGGTTTTCCGGTGATTTTAATGTTTTTTTCGGTGACAGTTATATCTATGTTCAAGACAGTTTTTATAGCAAACCAAGACTAACATCATCACCATTTCAAAACATCAACCATTTTAAACCAAACCAGATCAAGAACACAAACCAACACTTTAACTTTACCCAAACCCTAACCTCCCCTGTTTTAACCCACCAAAACATTCAGTCAACAAAGTTCAATCTAACCACCAAAACATCCATAAACAGATACAGAAGCATCACATAATCACAACATTACTAAAACATAACCTAGACATTCAAAATTTTCATGAATAAAACAGGAACATTAAAGAATGAATCATGATCAATGATATGTTTAAGAAGTTTTGTTTTGATGTTCGATAATAGATTAAAGCATAAACATCCTACCAAGATACAGTTATGAAATCCTGATAAACAAACAAGTGATTTTGAAATTTTTGGCAGAGTTTCGAGAGGATTTTGAGGGTTTTTGAAAACTGATAAATGAGAATGATGAAGAAGACACCTTTTTATACCAGACCTCGAAAGTCGAACCGTCTCGAAAGACACAACTCTACTCGAAAGATGGACAGCTGTCACGAAGGATCCCTTTTTGTTCGAAGGATCCAGATATTTGAAGGATCTGGATCGAAGGATGCCAGATATTTATGGATCCTTCGAAAGATATCCTTCGATCTAGAATCATCCTTCAAAGGTTCTGGTCAACTCGAAGGATCACTTGGTCAAATCTTTCGTTGACCAAGCATCTTTCGACAGAGACTGTTTGACTTTCATTGACTTTCTTGACCATCTGATCTTTCGAGGGCCATTGCTTCCTCGAAGGATCAGATTTCCACCAACACTTGGATTTTTGGGGAATTTCCAATTTAACCCTTCAAATTTTGAGGTTTTCCAAAAATGACCATGTTGAAAAGTTGTCCATTATGAAGTTCTGCAAGGTTAATTTTATGAAGTATTTCGGCTTGTCAGGTATCGGATCGAGCACCAACATCATTCAATCAAAAATAAGGTTAAATTAAAAATCTTTTTGGTTTTTGAAGTTTGATAAAGATAAAAGGCAACAATTTTAGAATCCTTTGAATGTTATCAAACGACATCACCGCTAATGTCGTGCTGATATGCACCAAACGAACAAAAACTGTTTAAAATTAAAGCAGTAAATAAATATATACAAACACAACAATATTTTTGCGAGTTTCTGGTGAAGAGAATCATATCAGCTGGCGGTCTTTTGTCAAAACACATTTCCTTTTAACATTTTACAGAAATTGATAAATATTTTACCACAATTACCGATATTGTTATCCACTTAAACTCAACAATCAAGTGTAATCATAATACAATGAGATACGTTTAAGGTATGATTTACACTTACCGACCGGTGTTCATCCACTTCACGACACATTCCCGTATCAAGGTATGCACGCGATTCATCATACTGGGGAGTATACCGTTTATCATCCGTTTTCTTAACGTATATATATTTACAATGTGAACAAGTCACTTATTTTGAATTTGAAAACAAGCCCTATGTGATAGAATCACTTATTGATGAGGAACTTGAGTTTCAATGCATGAGGGCACAGGAGCAAGTCCGTGAACAGGTCAGTACTTCCATACAGCAGAGAGACGAACTTGACTCCCGGATAATGTGATATTTTATCACTTATTTTGGGACATGTGATTGTTGATCACTTATTGAGGTCGAATGCAGTATGTATTATGTACACGTATGTATGGTATCATGGAATATCTTAGACTTAGTCTATTTATAGAAGCATCCATGATACCCAGATGATAAACAGCATAAACCCCGAATATCTCAGAACCTCGGCAATCTATCAAACGAAATTTCGGTACCAAGACCATATGCCAATGAACGGTTCCCACGCGGTTTTCAGTCTGTTATGTTTATATCTCCTGCATACTTTAAAATGATCGTGAGTCTACCGGTACATCATTAGTAGAGCTACTTATCATTTTCTTTTTCTTTTGATTTCTGGAAACATGTTTCAACCGACCTCTGATGTAATATCACTTTCTCTTATATTGCCAAGAAACTCATTTTTGTTTTTCTATTGTTTTTGTGTTTTTCTGAATTTTCTCCCCCTTAAATGCAGAAAGTAAATAAATTAAAGACATATTTTTGTATTTTTGTGGTTTTTCAATGCTCTGATACCACTTGTAGGTCCCTCGGAGGTTGAGGTTTAACCTATTCCTTGTTATGTTTAACCCACTAGCAAGTGCGGAATCCAAGCTAGCAAGCAAACCGGAGTTTATATGAAAGCAAAGTGAACAAGAGAAAGAGTAGACAAGCAAGTATCAAAGTTTTCTCTTGTATTTCAGTGGACACGGTTACAGACCTTGACCAAACTGAAAATACACTCTTACAAGACCTTGTTTCACACACAAAAGCTCTCTACTGTGAATACAAACTTTGGACAGAACTTGTAGAACTTATTGTAAAGTGAAACCCTCATGGGTATATATACCCATACCAGATTCCCATGCACGAAGGATAGATATTCTGGTCGAAGGATCATCTATCGACCAGAAGTATCTTCGAAAGACTTCGAAGGATCTCAACATACCTCGAAGGATAGTATATCCTTCGAGGTCCATCAATATCCATCGAACCATAATCTTTCGAGGACATCTAGGTCATCGAAGGATACTATTCAACCTTCGATGACATCCTTCGAAGCATGACATCTTTCAAACACTAAGTGTTGAACTTAAAACACTAAGTGTTGATGTTTGGCCAAGTTAAACCAGGAGGATGGTTGACTTGGTCAAACACATATTACAACACATAAACAACATACAAAAGACGTAAACACAACCGACAAAAGACATCGTTTTATACATTACAAAACATAGACAAAGTACAGACACAAAGTGCACCAACAAACTCCCCCTTGGCTGTAGCTTTGTCTTGGTCTTCATGTCTTAAGTCTCTAACGCCCTTTCCACGGCTAAATGATGCGACGACCATGCACTTCCTGCATTGATCAACAAGTTGAAGCAGTATCGAGCCATCCTTTGAAACTTCATGGCTTGATCTCGATCTTGAACTAAGTAATTGATTTCATGATCCTTCAACACAATGATATCCGATCTGGACATGTTTGTAATCCACATCGGATCGATTATCCTGAAGTTCTCTGCGTTGTCTCTGAACAAGATCACAGCTTCACCAGTGTCTGCATCATAAACCCAGCAGCGGAAATTACCAAGAAAGTCGGTCTTCATTTTCAACAACGGAATCTTCTTCATCACCCTAGGAGGATCATATACCAGACGATAACGAGCGGTGTTAGTCTCTGGATCAAGAGTGAACTTGATCTGCTCGTATCTTGGAAATTGAGGTTTGTATAGAGGATCCTTCCAACCCAAACGCCTTTCAAGCCTGATTTTCTTTGCAAAGAGATCTACCATTGGTTCTTTAGCTCGATTGATTACATCAAGCTGCGCCAACACTGCCACATCATAATATGGAAGTGTGAGAATACTAAGAAGAGTTCTGAAGTATTGAAGACCAGATTCTCTCTTCACAACCATGCAGTGTAAGTCTTTCACAAACATCCAGCTGATGATACGACCCCTTGCCTGATTTTTCTCCAACAACATGTAGTTAGCCTGTTCCAATGGGGCAAGCGGAGGAGGATTCCTAGCCAGGAAATCCGCTCGCCATTCATTAATAGTTCTCTCACGGCTTTCTTGAGCAGTTGGCGAATCAGAAGACAGATTTTCAAACTCTGCTGTCTTCTCAGCAACAAAGTTATCATCCAGAGCATTCATTACAGCATCATCATCTCGAACATAGACAGGACGTTCAGGATCAGAACTGATGAAGATTTCATCAATTGAGGAGAAATCAGTCTGATCCTGTACTAGAGGAGTAGCATCAATCAAACATTCAGCAACGTCATCCAACTCAAACAACCTTGATAACTGTTCATCTGTCATCTCAGATACAAACTCTCCCTCTTCCAGTAGTTCACCCGTGATAGGATGAAACTTTTGAGCACTTGAGGATTCAGGAGGATCTTCAGTAAAGGTTTCTGGTTCTAGGCTGATCTGTGAAGGATCTACAGACGTTTCCAATGTTTCAGTCTGTTCAGTTGGACCAGTAGAGGCTGTAGGAGGAGCAGACGGAGTCTCTTGAGAAGTGCCAGATCCGCCTGCAGCACCGGATGCAGCTGCACCGGAGCCCGAGGCTGCTGTTTGATCTGGATTAGCAGAATCATCATCCTGATCATCTTGACGTCTTGGGAGTACTATCCCTTGAGCGTTGCACCTCTCTCTCCATAATATCCCAACCTGTTTATGAACCCTACCAAAGTTTTCTTGCATAGGTCTGAATGCTATCTTCAGTCTTTCATCACGACTGCTAACTGTTTCCCTTAACGCTTTTGCTGAATTTTCCAGATTAGTACTGTGTCTTTTCATGATCTCCACCTCTCTATCTCTTGCCAAGTTAGCCTTCTTTAATCTATCAATTTCTTCAGCTTGTTCTTTGATCTTCATACTTTGAGCACTTACAATAGAACACAGCTGATTGTGAGCCTCTGCATCCTTCACTCGTTGTACACGATGTTCTTCAATCGTTCGTGTATGTCGACCAACTATGTCACCCAGTTCACTGATTTGTTCAATCAAGAACTGTACCTTATCAGCTTCAGAGAAACCTGACAAGGTTTCTGCCAGAGATGGCCTGAAGGGCTCAGGTCTCGATGAACCAGATTGACCTGCCTGACCCGAACCACCTGAAGGACCAGTTATAACAAGAGTAGGTCGAGGTTGTGTACCTGTGGTGGGAGTTTCAGGTGGCTGTTGATCAACAGACACCTGATGAGCTCCCGAAGACCTCTGTGGAGAAGACATAAGATCAATTGTCTCAGAAGCAGTTAACTGATCGCCAATTGGAGGAAGCTGCTGCTCAGGATCAGATGAAGGCTGAACTGACACTGGAACAGAAGTGTCAGCAGTAGATTTCTTTGATCCACGACCACCCTGTCGTTGAGCCTTCCTTTTCCTGATGAAACCTGGAGAAGTAAGAACATAATCCTCATCTTTATCAGAATCTCCAGTATCTCCTGTCTTCTTAATCTTTTCAAACCTGGGATTCCCACGACTATCCTTGTATTTCCTCAACCCCGGAGGAGTAGGATTATTATCATCAGGCGAAGAATCACCATCATCATCACCAGAACCTCCTGCTTCATCTTCAGAAGATGAACTGCTTTCATCGATAAGCTTTCCCGGCTGATCAACCTTACCCTTTCCTTTGTCAGTCGCAGCAGCAACACTTGACTGACCAGCACCACCATCACCACTAGAAACAGCTTGAACATCAGGATCAACAGGCATATCCTGAGCCACTTCAGCAGTCACATTCACATCAACCTTAGCACTAGCTGCTGCACCAGAACTGCCAGCAGATCTTCTAGTGGCTTTGATTCCATGCTTAGCTGTGAGTTGCTCATCAGCCATAGCAATCAATTTTGGTTCTTCATCGTCAGACACACTTCCTTCACGTCGCCATCTGTTGTTCTGTGGAGGCTCATATTCAGGAGCATCAAGATGACCAATCATTTTCCTATCCGGATGCGTTCCCGTGTAAACTCCCATAGACTTGAAAATTAGAAGTGTACGCTCGTTCATAGGATTCACTGGAAATACATCTGCCTCGGCTTTAGCAAGATCAGGAATCTGATCGTCTATTAACATCTGCAGAAAGCGAGGATATAACCAAAACTTGGTGTTTGTACGCTGTTTATCAGACGGAAGAGGCCTCTGAGAGTTCTCTTTCAGATTGTTGAAAATATACCGAGAGATGTTGAACGGCTTGTTCAGAATCAGCGCCGTAAACAATCCTGTCAGATCAATAGGAGACAGATCATACCCAGAGCGTTTGTTGCTTAGGCAATGAATGAGGATGTGCAGAAGAAACTTGTATTTAAGCGGCAGATATTTCTTGTTGATTTGATTGCAAGAACGTTGTCGCTGTACTTGAGCCTTAACAATAACCCCCTTTGACACTGCAAGTCTATTGAAGTTGGATCCTCAGAATTATCACCAAGTCGAAGACGTTCCCTGATTGAGTTCTCAGTAATAACTACTGGCTTTTCTGCGACGATTGCCCTGATTACTTCCTGATTATCCACTGTTTCCACCCCAGCGGTATTCCAGAATGCCTTGATATGTGATTGATAGGCGACATGCTGTGTGGTGATAGCATAGTTGATTCGCGCCCGATGAAGATATTCCATAATCCCAGCAAACTCAGGACTGATGCCTCCTTCTGGTTGTAAGTACGCCACCATATTATGTCTAGATTCAGACATAGCTTCCAGTTCAGATTTCACTTTCTTGGTGGGTTTGGCCCGTTCAAACTTAACTTTTGGTGCCATTTCTGCACATCACAATTGCACGTAATAAGCACGGGTCAAACAGTCAACATTGAGTTTCACACTTAGAAAAATTTTCAATTTCTTGAAAATTTCCTAAGTGTTGAAACTATCGAAGGATACACTATGTCCATCGAAGGATGAAATGTGGCACGAAGGATGAAACTCAGTTCGAAGGATGATGAATGGTTCGAAGGATGTTGATCCAGCTCGAAAGATGCTGTTTATCTTGAAAGATGTCAAACTTATCGAAAGATCATCTTTCGAATGATCAAGATATTTTGAAAGATACCTTGATCTTTCGAAGGCTGATCCAACGAAGGATGATCTTTCGGGATATCCATTATCTTTCGAAATTCACCTCGAAGGATGCTGTTTAGCACATCTCTCGAGGTGATGACTCATCATCTTCCCAAACGGTTACTGTTCATCGGATTATCTTTCCGGTGGGTTTTCCGGTGATTTTAATGTTTTTTTCGGTGACAGTTATATCTATGTTCAAGACAGTTTTTATAGCAAACCAAGACTAACATCATCACCATTTCAAAACATCAACCATTTTAAACCAAACCAGATCAAGAACACAAACCAACACTTTAACTTTACCCAAACCCTAACCTCCCCTGTTTTAACCCACCAAAACATTCAGTCAACAAAGTTCAATCTAACCACCAAAACATCCATAAACAGATACAGAAGCATCACATAATCACAACATTACTAAAACATAACCTAGACATTCAAAATTTTCATGAATAAAACAGGAACATTAAAGAATGAATCATGATCAATGATATGTTTAAGAAGTTTTGTTTTGATGTTCGATAATAGATTAAAGCATAAACATCCTACCAAGATACAGTTATGAAATCCTGATAAACAAACAAGTGATTTTGAAATTTTTGGCAGAGTTTCGAGAGGATTTTGAGGGTTTTTGAAAACTGATAAATGAGAATGATGAAGAAGACACCTTTTTATACCAGACCTCGAAAGTCGAACCGTCTCGAAAGACACAACTCTACTCGAAAGATGGACAGCTGTCACGAAGGATCCCTTTTTGTTCGAAGGATCCAGATATTTGAAGGATCTGGATCGAAGGATGCCAGATATTTATGGATCCTTCGAAAGATATCCTTCGATCTAGAATCATCCTTCAAAGGTTCTGGTCAACTCGAAGGATCACTTGGTCAAATCTTTCGTTGACCAAGCATCTTTCGACAGAGACTGTTTGACTTTCATTGACTTTCTTGACCATCTGATCTTTCGAGGGCCATTGCTTCCTCGAAGGATCAGATTTCCACCAACACTTGGATTTTTGGGGAATTTCCAATTTAACCCTTCAAATTTTGAGGTTTTCCAAAAATGACCATGTTGAAAAGTTGTCCATTATGAAGTTCTGCAAGGTTAATTTTATGAAGTATTTCGGCTTGTCAGGTATCGGATCGAGCACCAACATCATTCAATCAAAAATAAGGTTAAATTAAAAATCTTTTTGGTTTTTGAAGTTTGATAAAGATAAAAGGCAACAATTTTAGAATCCTTTGAATGTTATCAAACGACATCACCGCTAATGTCGTGCTGATATGCACCAAACGAACAAAAACTGTTTAAAATTAAAGCAGTAAATAAATATATACAAACACAACAATATTTTTGCGAGTTTCTGGTGAAGAGAATCATATCAGCTGGCGGTCTTTTGTCAAAACACATTTCCTTTTAACATTTTACAGAAATTGATAAATATTTTACCACAATTACCGATATTGTTATCCACTTAAACTCAACAATCAAGTGTAATCATAATACAATGAGATACGTTTAAGGTATGATTTACACTTACCGACCGGTGTTCATCCACTTCACGACACATTCCCGTATCAAGGTATGCACGCGATTCATCATACTGGGGAGTATACCGTTTATCATCCGTTTTCTTAACGTATATATATTTACAATGTGAACAAGTCACTTATTTTGAATTTGAAAACAAGCCCTATGTGATAGAATCACTTATTGATGAGGAACTTGAGTTTCAATGCATGAGGGCACAGGAGCAAGTCCGTGAACAGGTCAGTACTTCCGTACAGCAGAGAGACGAACTTGACTCCCGGATAATGTGATATTTTATCACTTATTTTGGGACATGTGATTGTTGATCACTTATTGAGGTCGAATGCAGTATGTATTATGTACACGTATGTATGGTATCATGGAATATCTTAGACTTAGTCTATTTATAGAAGCATCCATGATACCCAGATGATAAACAGCATAAACCCCGAATATCTCAGAACCTCGGCAATCTATCAAACGAAATTTCGGTACCAAGACCATATGCCAATGAACGGTTCCCACGCGGTTTTCAGTCTGTTATGTTTATATCTCCTGCATACTTTAAAATGATCGTGAGTCTACCGGTACATCATTAGTAGAGCTACTTATCATTTTCTTTTTCTTTTGATTTCTGGAAACATGTTTCAACCGACCTCTGATGTAATATCACTTTCTCTTATATTGCCAAGAAACTCATTTTTGTTTTTCTATTGTTTTTGTGTTTTTCTGAATTTTCTCCCCCTTAAATGCAGAAAGTAAATAAATTAAAGACATATTTTTGTATTTTTGTGGTTTTTCAATGTTTTTGTATTTTTCTTGAAACTTTCTCCCCCTAAAATTCAAAAATAAAGAAAATGAAAAATATTTTTGGATTTTTGGTTTTTAGAAAAATATTTACAAAAACGATTTCCTGATGTCGGTTACTCTTGCTTCACCTTAATGCCGTTTACCAAAAGTAAATAATCAAATCTTGATTTATCAAATGCTTTGGTAAAAAGGTCGGCACGTTGGTGGTCGGTATGAATATGAACCACATCGATAAGTCTCTTTTCAAAGCAATCACGTATGAAGTGATATTTAATATCGATGTGCTTCGTTTTCGAGTGCTGTACAGGATTTCTAGTGATCTGTAAGGCAGCCTCATTATCAACATAAATAGGAGTAGTTAGGAATTCAAAACCGTAGTCCCGCATCTGTTGTTGGATCCATAGAACCTGGGAGCAGCAACTAGACGCAGCAATGTATTCTGCTTCACATGTAGACGTAGCCACACATGTCTGCTTCTTGCATTGCCAAGTGACTAGGCGATTGCCTAAGAACTGACATCCTGCTGTAGTTGATTTTCCATCTTTCTTGCAGCCGCCGAAATCAGAATCACTGAAAGCTTTAAGATCGAAGTTATCATCCTTAGGATACCATAACCCGGTGTCAGGGTAAGTCTTCAGATAACGAAAGATCCTTTTGACAGCAGCATAGTGAGAGACCTTCGGATACGCTTGATACCTAGCGAGAAGACAAGTTGGATACATAATGTCGGGTCTTGATGCGGTGAGATACATTAAAGATCCAATCATAGCACGATAGAGCGAAGAATCCACAGCATCTCCTTCGTCATCCGGAGTAATTCCATGATTCTGAGGAAGAGGAGTAGAAATTGGCTTCGAATCGGACATCTGGAACCGGCTCAAGATGTCCCCGACGTACTTGGTTTGATGAATAAAAATTCCAGATTCGGATTGATTTACTTGCAAACCCAAGAAAAACGTCATTTCACCCATCGCACTCATCTCGAATCGATCTTGCATCACCTTTTCAAATTCTTTACACAACTTATCATCGGTAGAACCAAAGATAATGTCGTCGACATACACTTGTACCAACAGAAGATCTTCACCATTCTCTTTGATGAAGAGGGTACAGTCGATCAAACCCCGTCTAAAACCATTGCTGAGCAGATAGGTAGACAACGTTTCATACCAAGCCCGAGGTGCTTGATGAAGACCATATAACGCCTTGTTTAGAAGTAAAACCCTGTCAGGATGTAATGGATCTTCAAACCCCGGTGGTTGCTCGACATATACTTCCTCCTCGACTACTCCGTGTAGAAAAGCACTTTTGACATCCATCTGGTACACCTTAAATTTCTTGAAAGATGCATAGGCTAGAAAGATTCTAATAGCCTCCAGACGAGCAACAGGAGCATACACTTCATTGTAGTCAATGCCTTCAATCTGACTAAAGCCTTGGACAACCAACCTTGCTTTGTTTCGGACAACAATCCCACGGTCGTCCTTTTTGCACTTGAACACCCAGCGAGTTCCGATCTTTTTGTAGTTATCGGGCCTATCAACCAATTTCCATACGCCCAATTTCTCAAACTGCTGAAGTTCTTCTTGCATTGCTTCCACCCAGGAATCATCCTTCAATGCCTCTTTCCAAGATTTAGGTTCTTCTTGGCTAACGTAGCAGGCAAAGGACCATTGATTCTGTTGTCCCGATTCTCGTATCTCAGCATACAAGCCAGCATTTTCGTTGTTTCTGATTTGATTTCTTGTCCTTACACCACTGAGAACATCACCTATTATATTCTGCTGAGGATGAATGTTATGAATTCGGGTTTCAGTAACTTGAGGAACTTCAACATTTGACCTCAAGTTAGTGATATTTAAATTCCCGATATCATTCTGAAGCTGGTGAGTTGTAGAAGATGATGCATTTTCTTCTTGGATAATTGGCGCAGACACTGGATCCGTTGCTTCTGAAGTACCTTGAACCGGACGCAGTGCTTCACCATCATTTGCATCAACATACTCCTCATCTTCCGATGACAAATTGTAATCGCCAGCATCATTAAACACCTCATTTGAAACGAGATTGTTGACAGAAGAAGACGCTTGTGAGTCAACAATGATTGGACGAGCTAACTGAGAGCCAGTCGCATTCTCGCTTTCAGACAACATTTGAGCAATTGCATTATCATCATCAAATGTAGGCAGATTGAATGAGTCGAAAAGACCATCATAATCGAACATCCATGGTTCACCAGAAGGCTTCGGAGGATTAGAATATCTTTGGACTCTTACTTCACCCCATTCTTCAATCCTTTTGGTAGTCAGGTTCCATACTCGCAGATTAGGAGTAGCATACCCAAGGAAATAACCTTCGATAGCTTTGGCACCAAACTTCCCATCAGGCTCAATCATGGTACATGGTGCACCAAAAGGTTCTAGATATTCCAAGTCAGGAGTCTTCTTGTGTAGGAGTTCGAAGCACGTTTTTCCATGTCTTTTCACTGTGAGAACCCTGTTTAACGTGTAGCAAGCCGAGGCAACAGCTTCAGTCCAGAATCGAACTGGAAGCTGAGACTCAACCAACATGGTTCTTGCAGTCTCTATTAAGGTTCTGTTCTTTCTTTCAGCGACTCCATTTTGTTGTGGCGTGTACCGAGAGCTGTATTCATGAAGGATTCCTTTTGCAGTGCAAAACTCATCCATAACCCTGTTTTTGAACTCGGTACCGTTGTCGCTTCGAATTCGCCTCACCTTTAGAATATACAGATTTTCCAACAGGGTGATCAAATTCTTCAGAATTTCTGGAGTCTCGCTCTTGTGGACCATGAAGTCAACCCATGAAAATCTTGAGTAGTCATCAGTAACTACCAAGCAGAAAACTTCTCCGTGCACACTCTTGTGTTTGACAGGGCCGAAAAGATCCATATGCAAACGCTCGAGTGGCATGTTGACAGTGTTAACCTTCTTCAATGGATGAGATTTCTTGGTCTGCTTTCCCTTTTGACACGGCACACAGACATCTTGAAGTTGAAAGTGTTTCACATTGACACCTCTCACCAAGTTGTTTTTGACAAGGTGATTCATTTTTCTGAGGTGAATATGACCCATTCGTCTGTGCCAAGAGATTGTCTCCTTTTCAGTGGCCTTTGAAACAAAGCAAGTAACTTGTTTGGAATTCGTTACTGCTTGGCTCATATCAAGGACATACAAATCATTCACCCTTGGAGCTGATAAGAGAATCCATTCTGGGGGGATCTTGAAACCTGGCTTCAGCACATAACAACCGGCATCATCAAAATGCACGGTGAACTTCTTGTCGCAGATTTGAGAAACACTCAAGAGATTGTGATCCAATTGCTTCACATAATTGATCTTGTCGAAACTCACAATCCCATTAGAGATCATTCCCTCGCCGGTGATATAACCTCCCTTATCTCCCGCAAACGCAACATATCCTCCTCTTATACTTCTCACATCGAAAAGAAGACGATAGTCGCCAGTCATGTGCCTGGAAGCCCCACTATCAACAATCCAATGACTATTAATAGTTCCTCCTGGAGCCGCCTGCACATGCAATTAACACATCAGTTTGAGAGGGGGACCCAAGCCTTTGTTGACTTGGGTCGTCCTTGATCATCAAGGAAAGTGATCTCAATCACTTGATGATTAGGAAATAAAATTTCTGGTGCTCCCCCTGACTTAATTACCTGTTTTTGTTTCCAAGCTTGTTTTTGGTTACCAGTATTTGAATTAATTGATTTTGTATTTACTGGTTTTGCATTTGTAGGTTTAGCTTGAACAGGTTTCTCATTCTTGACCTCCGATTTTAAGGCCTTCTCAATTACCTTTTTGTTCTTCTGTTTTTCTTTCTTTTCCCTTTCTTTCAAGACACGTGGGTCTTGTTTCGGGGAAACCGATTGTTTTTGGTAACTGGTTTCTTGGGGAACACTTGTTTGTCCTTTCAACTTTTTCAAGTATGGGCAGTATCTTACGATGTGCCCAATTGTTCCACATTCAAAACACATTCTCCGCTCTACGAACCTCGGAGAAACGTGTTGATTACCCGACGAAGAACCAGACACTGAAGTTTGTGATCTGGATGTGCTTGGACCTAAATCACATCCGTTTGTGTGTTGGGTATAATTGTTTTGCTCATTTCGTTTCAAAATTCTAACTTGTTTTACAAATTCATTGTTAGATTTGTTTTGAAATGTTTCAAGTTTGTCCGTACCCTTTGATTCAACAAACTTCACTATCGGTTTTTGTTTCTTAACAGGGGCTTTCCTGTTTTGCACCTTTTGAACCTTAGGTTGCTCAACCTTAGATTGTGGAACTTTAGGTTGTGCAACCTTAGGTTGTGGAGCCTTAGACTGTTCAACTTTAGGTTGTTGAACCCTTGGTTGTTCAGTCTTAGGCGACTGAGCTTTTGGTGCTTGAACATTCTTGTTCTGAGCCCTCTTTTCTTGCACCTGGCTCTTGCCTTTTCCAGAATTCACTTGTTGTTTTCGCTCAACTGGCAGTGTTTGGTTCCCATGTTGTTTTCTAATTTGTTCACGTGGAACTGGTTCACATTGAGTGACAGTGACTTTGTTACCTTTGTTTCCCAAGAACTTATCAGTTCGTCCTTCAAAAATTTTCTCAATTAAATCTTGATTTACATTTTTGATTGGAAAATCTCTGTCAGAATAAATTTTGCTGTCTCCCTTGAGCGTATACAACAAGTTATTCGTTTCACAGCTAGGTACACTGGGCTTCATTGCCTTTGGTGTTTCAGCCTTACTCGGTTTCACTGGTGGATCACACAAGATGTGATTCTCAATTGGAATGTCTGGTGTAACCGAGTTAGACTGTGGTTTCACAATCTCTTCAGATTCATCGTCTGAAGAGTCAGCATCCTCAATGATGGGAGGACTCTGTTCCTTTTCACACGATGAATTTTCAACATTCTCAGAAGCTGATTGTTCCGAGGAAGATGTACCAGTTTTGAACCCGGGGCCTGCAGCAAAGTCATCTCGCGCAAGTGGCACAGTAGGTTCAAAACGGGGCATATCCTCGTCATCAGGCTGTTTTGAATAATTGTGGCTCATTGGGGGAGGACATTTTTTGTATCCAATACATTTTTTATCCCCCTTTTCCTTCTGAACACTGATGATGTGATCCAAAACAAAGCGGGAATTGGAATAACTGTCCAATTTCTGCTTGATTGCATCACACTCGCATCGAGCTGTAGCTAACTCCACCATTTGTTTCTCAATTGTGTCAATTAAGTTATTATTAGCATGTTGTTTTCTCAAAACAGCCTTTTGTAATTCAGAAACATCATGTTTTAATGACTTAATTGTTTCTTTAAATTCTTTTTCATTTTTGGTTAAAAAGAAGTTAGCTTCAGATGCTTTGGCAAGATCAACAATCAATTCTTGATTGTGTTTTTGTGTGATTTCAAACAGACTTTCCTTTTCTGCATATTCTAGACATTTAGCACATTCAACAACAGCAGAAACAGAGTCAGGTTTAGAATCACATACCTGTGAGGTTTGTCCTTCAACATGAGCCATGAAGGCTGTAAGAAAAGAGAAAGATCCGTCTTCAGAGAAAAATTGAGAAAGCTTCTCAGAAGTTCCAGCAGCTTTCTGGCACAGAATAGACTTTCTCTTGCATAAAGCTTCAGCATCAGCCAATAATTCATCAACCTCCAGATCTAAAGCATCACTTGATATATCACCAGTATCAAGTGATTCACCATCAACACTTCCACTGTAACCCGAGCTATCTTCATCTTCTGAAGATTCACCAGCAGACACGGGTTCTTCAACCTTTTCAACTACTTTGGCATAACAAGCTGTGCCACCATTACCTCCATTACCTCCTTCTCCAAGCTGAACACTCCAGTTACAAATCTCATCAGCTTGAACAACTAATCCTCTGTGGGGATTAGAGTTTGAGGATCCAGAAGTATTTCCTCCCACGGGAACTAATTGTCTGTCAGAATTGTTCTGTTGTTGCTGAGGCTGTCTTTGATTCCTGAAAGGATTCTGATTGCCTTGCTTGGGTGGCTTCTGACATTCCCGTTTGAAATGACCCTTTTCACCACAGTTGAAGCAGGTGACAGCATTTTTATCAAAACCATACTTGGTGTTGTTATTGCTTTCCAAGCTGGTTCTCCCCGTTCTTTCCATAAACTCTTTAGCTCTACGGATAGCACTAGCAAGAGCCCACTTTATATCCATCATCTCAAACTCTTCTTTATCAACCTGCTGATAATCTTCGTTGGTTAGGTTGATATTTCCAATCTGACCCGCAACCAACCCACAGTAGGCGCTAACCAAGGTGTTCAACATCTCCATATGTTCCTTGGCTATCTCAACACTGACTTTTGAAAAATTGGAAGTATCCAATCTGACAGTGTTCGGATTGGAAGTAGCTTGAAAGCTTGAAGAACTTCCATAAAATCCCTGCTGTTGTGGTTGTTGCTGTTGAGCTCTGTTAGGATCCAGGAAAGGCGGTGGAGTGAATTGTTGAGCTGTCTGCTGTTGTTGTTGTTGAGATGAAGAATCTGGTCTTGAATACATCATTGTGTATGCTGAAGGATCAAATTGATTTGCTGTTGGAGGTCCGGTGTTGGAGATGAACGCTGTTTGAAGCTTAGCATGCTGAGAAGCTGGCTTTTCTCGAGTAATACCACCTGCAATCCCAAAATACATCTCGGGATTCTGAGGAGTGGTTGTTCTTTTCGCCTTGAGCTTTTCTTCAACATCTTTGTTTTCCAATTTCTGGATTAGCTCATAAATGGTAATTGTATCCAGAACACCGTTTTCCTTGAGAATCTCAAGATAACTGCTCCACTTTGCTGGTAAGGCATCAGCAAATCTCCTCACCATATCTTGTGGAGTGGCAGAGACTTTGAAGGCAAACATTTCACTCAACAGATGGTGATATCTTGTAGACAATTCTGATAGACCTTCATTCTCCATGCAGGTAAAACCTTCAAACTCTTTCTTTAGCAACTCCTGCTTGATCTTTCTTGATTGAGCATTTCCTTCACACCTTAACGTGAGCATATCCCACAAACTTTTGGTAGTCGTACAGTAGACGAATTGGTGGTATATATCTCTGTGAAGAGCCTGCGTGAGAATCATAAATGCTTTCTTTTCCAATTCAAACTTCTTCTTATCTTCATCAGACAGTGTGCTGTAAGTTTCTGGATTTGATCCTGCAACTTCTAACTCATTTTCAAACGAAGTGAAGAAACACATCCATAAGTCTTGACCTTGCCCCTGAACATAAGTTCTCAACCTTTCTTTCCACCATCCCCAATCATTAATGTGATTAAGCTTTGGCGGTTTCGTGCTTGTACCAGTTTCACTATCGTTCTGCATCATTGCTTGAATGCTGTTGCTTTGATTAGTGACCAATGCCCATTGATTTGCAGTTATCATTGCAGCTTGAGTTGGGGCAATAGCCTGCATCCATGCAGTTTTGTTGAACTCTGGCGCAGATTGCGTGGTTGATGATTGCGTAGATGATGACTGTGGAGTCAAAGTTGTCGTAGTCCACGCAGAAGGATCCCATTGACCATTTGTTCCCATTTTATAATTAATATATTAGGTGAAAATAAATTTAGAAAATTGATTTTCACAAACTATATTAAAACTTGAAAAATGACAACAGCCGAAGGATAAGGATCGAAAGACCTGAAATCACAAACTGTTAAATTCAAACAGATAAGACTCGAAAGATGGCCCGAAAGATAACACTGTTCGAAAGATCAACAGTATTCGAAAGACTACTGTTGAGTTTTCGAACAAAAACTTCGAAAGATTCCCCTACTCGAAGGATCCTTATCTTTCGAAGACAAACAGTAACTCGAATGATGGATCTTTCGAGAAGATTCCTTGACTCGAAAGATGGCACACTGACTTCGAAGGATTGTTCGAAGGATAGTTATCTTTCGAATCTCCTGAATCGAAAGATGATCTGTCGAGCTCGAAAGATATCTTTCGAACACACTCTGACACACTGACACAAGGTTGACTGAAAAGTGACAGGTTGATGTGGTTGGTGAACCACCTTTCGGCAGAAAGGATGTTCTGCACAAACTTTTCACCAACTTTCACCAACTTTGAAAATTTTGCCAAAAAGGGAAGCTTCTTATCCACACCTAGCAACCGGAATATGACCGGAATATTTGCCGGAAAATAGCAAACCTTTCAAGACAAAATTTTAAGTTACCCAATCCTTCCCACACAACACCCGGTTAGTTTAAAACACGTTTTTAAGGCTAGAAAGTCCAGAAACACACTAAAAACGGGAGTTAAACCAAGAAAACTTTTGTCCAAAACACAAACCAAGGTCTTGCACAAACCCGGTTTAACAAGGAAAAGAGCCACGGCTCTGATACCACTTGTAGGTCCCTCGGAGGTTGAGGTTTAACCTATTCCTTGTTATGTTTAACCCACTAGCAAGTGCGGAATCCAAGCTAGCAAGCAAACCGGAGTTTATATGAAAGCAAAGTGAACAAGAGAAAGAGTAGACAAGCAAGTATCAAAGTTTTCTCTTGTATTTCAGTGGACACGGTTACAGACCTTGACCAAACTGAAAATACACTCTTACAAGACCTTGTTTCACACACAAAAGCTCTCTACTGTGAATACAAACTTTGGACAGAACTTGTAGAACTTATTGTAAAGTGAAACCCTCATGGGTATATATACCCATACCAGATTCCCATGCACGAAGGATAGATATTCTGGTCGAAGGATCATCTATCGACCAGAAGTATCTTCGAAAGACTTCGAAGGATCTCAACATACCTCGAAGGATAGTATATCCTTCGAGGTCCATCAATATCCATCGAACCATAATCTTTCGAGGACATCTAGGTCATCGAAGGATACTATTCAACCTTCGATGACATCCTTCGAAGCATGACATCTTTCAAACACTAAGTGTTGAACTTAAAACACTAAGTGTTGATGTTTGGCCAAGTCAAACCAGGAGGATGGTTGACTTGGTCAAACACATATTACAACACATAAACAACATACAAAAGACGTAAACACAACCGACAAAAGACATCGTTTTATACATTACAAAACATAGACAAAGTACAGACACAAAGTGCACCAACAGTTGATGGCCAGATTGTGGAGGTTGGAGAAGCTATGTCGTCAAAAGATGCCCCTCATATTGATCAAAATGAAGAAAAGGTTGTTAAATTTGATGGGTATTTTGTAAAAAAATACAATGAGGTCTATGGTTTATGACTACATGGTTATTTAGTTGAACTATATTAATTGAGAGGGTCAAGACAATAGTGAACAAGAAATGGTCCTATGCTCCGTTCGACCCAGGTGGTACAGGTTCAGAGTCAAATGGGATAACCCGTGAAGTAGAACTACTTGGGCGGGCCTTGATAATAATCGAAAAGAATCGGATTGATGTTCCTTTCGATCCAGGTGGCTTTAGCCTAGGACAAAACTCGAGGTCGAGTTTTTCCAAAGGTGGGGAGAATGATGCGGGAATATCAAGTGTCGACTCAATTATGTAATGAAATAAATCCACATTTAGTGTTCATTAAGTTTTGTTTTAATTTATGTCCATTGAGTTGATCATAAAAACTCTATATAAATTCTCATGTAATTTTGTATTGGGGGATAGTTTTTGAGTTTTATAAAATAATTGATTTTTCACTTCAAATTCCGTGCCTTTTGGGTGGAATCTTGGGGGTTGGGGAAGAACTACACGGGTATTCACAGAATCAACGTGTTTGATCTTCGTTTCTGTATCACGCGCTACATCAAGGTGCTCAAGAAAAATGAAGACTGTGAGGATGGAAACTGGAGTAGCCTGGCACATGGAAAGGAGGAAGAGGCTGCTGGACCCTGTGTTGGTTAAACAGGGAGTTTGTTTGTTTTCTATATATAAATAAACAATATTTCAAAAACCCTAAAAATTTGAAAAAAATAAAAACCAAAAATATGTTTGTTTTTAATTTTTCTCAAAAAAATAGAAAATTACAAAAATATGTGTTGATTGAGTATGCCGAAGGGGTACTTTATGTTATATTTTCTGTAATTCAGTGCACAAAAGGCAGAAAATGGATAGCGAGACAAAGCTATCAGTATCGGTTTGTCAAATTTTTTTTTATTGATTTGGCATTTTAGGGGGAGAAAAATTGTCAGAAAATCCACAAACATTAGAAAAATTGAAAAATCCAAAAACATGATAAAATTCAAAATTTGAGTTTGAGTTTTGTGTAAAAAGAGGAAATGATAGTACATCAGTAGACAATCACAATATGCTAAAGAAATGGAATGTTTTAATGTGATAAACGGTCTCACTGATGATATATCAGTAGGTTTTTGCACATTTAGTAGATTGTGTTCGAGATATAAACCTACCTAAATTTTAAACTTACTTATATCGTGGGGAACATCTCTCGGATATATGGTTAACCCCCGAAATCTTGTTTGAAAGGTCCCTCTTTCTGAGATACTAGGTCTTTATACTCAGTGATATCTGGGGTATTATCCCGGGACTTCTGATTTTGCCGAAGCAATGGCCTAGTCCCCGTATAGTACTTTATGCTTGCTTGAAATATAGCACCGCCCTCAGCATAAAAAATGATGAAACATTGAAAAATGCTAATCATGTGCTGTTGAAGAAAAGATTCTCTAAAGAGAACATACCTAAAGTCGAACCGTCATCTCTCTGCTGAACTGAAGTTCTGACCTGAGCTCTCACGGTTTCGCATCTAATCCTTTACAGATATCATCTAGGTATACTCACCTGTAAGACTGAATATTGGGATCTGGATACGGGAGTATATTCTGTGGTCGGACACGCGAATAAGTTAAGTCCTTAATACACTAAATCCGTATCTCGAAACAATTGAACTTTGTGTGAAAATTTAAGTGGATCAGTATACTGACAATCTAAGTGAATCATTTAAAACTTAAAGTGTTTAAAGCTCAATGGTACTAGTGATTTGTCATAAACCGATATGATCCTCTGACGCGAACTCAAACAAAAATATTATCTGTAAATATGTTTGTAAATATTTCTTTATTGCTTTATATATTCAGAAAAATACAAAAAGATTTTGATTTCTGCTTTATTTTCGACAACCGATGTCCGAGGGCTGAGTTTCAAAATTTAAGTATGCTGATCATGTTTCTGAAAATAAAACAAGTTCATTAATTTGAAACTTGATTTTTAATCAAAAATAAAAAACAGTTTGTGGTATCTCCAAGGTCATTAAGTTGGACTTGGATGATTAACTGTGAGGGATTTGGATGCTTAGATTGTTAAAAAAAAATTTAATAGAGCCGGAGTGTTTGATCTTGGTTGCTAAAACTGCCAAATCTATATAGTTTGTTGATAGGGGGAGTGGTTTAGAGAGTTTGTTTTGAAAACATTGTATTTATAAATGTTTGAGGATTGCAAGTATTCCAGATTACGATCCCGACAGCTGAGTCTAAGGGGGAGTCTGAAGACGAGCTCAAAGCAAGGGGGAGCTTGTAACCAGAAAGCGAGGTGTCGATCCGTAAAGCATGGAAGCTTGACGAAAGGGGGAGCCTGAAGAAGCTGTTAATGATAGAGCCAGAGTCAGATGCTGGTACAACATTCAAAGATAGAAGCTGATCAATGAAGGAAGATTGATGGATACTTACAGTGTTAGATAATTTGGAAAGAGCATGAAGACTGATCAAGACTGAAGATGTGTCATGTTAAAGACTCGACACTGAAGACTTCGTCAACATCCAAGGGGGAGTCTGTTAGTGCACTATGTCTATTGACTTCGTCTTGTATCGAGTCATGTAATAGGGTAGGATAACCAGTGCTCGAGTTGCTAGAAACTGAATTTATTGGGATAGTTGGTAATTCCGCTTGAAACGGTCAAAGGCAAGTTCAAGCGAAATTAACAATGTTAATTCCGCTTGAAAGTGCCCTTGGTCATTTCAAGCGGAATCACATCACTATATATATGGGCACTTGGGTTTGTCATTTGTAACTTTCGGATCTGAGTAGCGAAGCTCTGCCAAATCGTCTCCAAGTTGTAAATTAGTGTTAAATCAATAATAGAGACCTTATAATTGAATCGAGCGTCTGTTTCATTGATTCCGCCTTTGATTCGGATAAACAACTCTTCTGTACGACTCATTGAGGTCGCACAACGATCCTAGGTTACATAGGAGTCTGGTTCTTCTGTCTGATCTACTCTTGAATCTTCATGATGCGGCCCGCTACTATTAGGACTACTTGGTGCATTTTCTTCAAACTCTGGTGGGTTGTTATCTTCTTGAATGACAAAGTTTGTTCATTCGGGATTCCCTGAATCTACCGTTTCCATATAACTATTCCAGTTCCATGATTCCACACACACACGAGTGCGGAATCCAAGCGCGTATTCAAACCAAGCCAAAGAACACATAAACACAGGAAAAGATTCAAAGTTTAAAGCTCAAGTGTATTGATCCAGAAGAGTAACAGTACAATGTTTAAACAAGTGTAGGTCCCAAAATCGGAGGATCGATTTTCACCACAAAATCCTTGTTTATAACAAACAAAGTTAAGTGTGCGGAATCCACTTAACTTAGTCAATCAAACATAGAACACAATGAACACAAAGGTTAACCAAAGAAACACACTCTTTTGATTAACTGGATGAGATATAACAACTGATACAAACACAGTTCTTACAAGCTTGAAGGGTATTCTCTCATCTCTAAACTAAACTGAGAACATATATGTGCCTTATATAGCAGATGGGCTTATCACCTTGACGAAACATAACTTGGGCTGACGAAACAGAAGTAAGCCCAGTAAAAAGCCCAACAGTCAACGAATCACATTTGATTCGTTGACTACTTTGATGAAACACAACCAAAGTCAACAACTCTGTTTCGTCGACATTCATTTGACGAAACAGACCTGTTTCGCCAAGGCCTGCAAATGTTGATATGTTTGCTGCAAACAGACAGCAAACAGATGGCACAGACAACACTAACATAAATGACAGAATTACCCTCAATATGCCACATGCATTGTTTTAAGACCAAATACATAAACTAGGAGACAAACATGTCAGACACAAGCGGATAGGAGGATATCCGACTTGGTCGACTGCGAATACAGACTCGATAACTGATAAAGACCGTACAAAATACACATAATTACAAGACTAGTAACAGACGCACAAAAAATGCATCAACAAACTCCCCCTTGTCTGTTGCTTGTCTTCGGTCTTCATATCTTTCTTCTTCAGTGATGTTCGGACCAGGAACTACCCGAATGGATTCCCCGATAATAGCAGTAGCAAGCAACGCGCTGAAACTTCAGTGCCTGGTGTGCGTCCTTGTCTTCATAAAAGATGTCGTGCCTGTACAACTTGGCGATGTCGGATGCAGACATATTCACCAACCACATTGGATCCAATAACCTGAAGTTCTTATCATCATTGAAAACAATAACTGCCTCATGCGTGTCTGAATCATAGCACCATAAGCGCATATCACCAAGAAAATCCTGCTGCATCGGCATTAACGGAATCTTCTCAACCACTCTCACCGGCTCGTACACAAACCTGTATCTCCCGGTGTTGGTTTCCGGATCAAGCGTGAACTTTATCTGCTGATGTCTGGGGAACTGAGGCTTGTAAGACTTGTCTTTCCACCCCGATTTCTTGTTCATTCGAATCAATCGTTCAAATAGCGTTGCACCATCAAATTTTGAGCGATTAATGAGATCTATCTTTGTCAAGGCAGCCACATCATAAAATGGCAAAGATAAGATGCTCAGCAGCGACCTAAAATACTGGATCCCGAACTCCCTCTTGATCGCAACACAGTGAATTTCCTTAACAAACATCCAACACAGTATTCGCCCACTTGGCTTAGCCTTTTCTAGCTGTAAGAAATCAACTTGTGCAGCCTCTTGAACTGGCTTTGAAACATTTGACAAAAACCGTTGACGCCACGCTGCGAACGCATCTGTGGCATTCTCTGAAGTATCACGGTTTTTCAGGTGTTCATCAATATCTTCAACGTTGTCTTTCAACCAGTCCTCATCAAACGGAGCAAATTCGGTACCATCTTGTCTCACATATGATAATTTCTTCACATCGCCTTCAAAGACAATCTCATCAACATTTTCAACATTCGCAGATTCCGGCTCACTCGGCATCTTTTCAATTTCCTCATCATCAACGTCTCGCATTGCTTTCAAAGTGATCAACTGTTGAGGCGTGAGATCATCAACAATCTCACCCTCTTCAAGAGATTCTCCGGTGACCGGATGCACAACCTGCAATGCTAAGTCAGCTGAACTAGGGACAGAGGGTGTACCGGCTAAAGCTTCAAGTAGTTGTTCTTCACCAACAGTACCACTGGATGCCCCTTCAGATAACCCTATCACTGATGGCTGATAAACGACTACAGCAGATGATGTACCAGCTGGGGGCTGTTGTGGTGTAGCAGCTGAATCAGGATTCCCTTGATCCTCAGGATCTTCATCCCTTTCCTTCAGAATTTCTTGCTGCTTACACCTATCCTCCCACAAAGTAGCAACTCGTTTGCGGAGAAAATCGAAGTTAGCACTCATCTTCCTGACCCCTTCAAGTATTGTGGTATACCGCGAGTCATACCACTCTTTCATCACATCGCATCTATTTCTCAGGTCTTCAGCCAATTTTTGGAGAACCGAACTCCTTCTATCCCTTTCAGCTTCGGAAGCTTTCATCCGTTCATTTTCAGCTTTAAGAAGATCGATCTCTGCTTGTTGGCGTTGGATAGTAGCTTGCTGTTCACCAACAGTAGCTTTCAACCTATCAATCTCTACCTGATAATGGATTTGATCATTCTTCGTGATATGAATAAAATCAGTCTGTCTTTGAATGCGGTCTGCTGCAGCCTTATATTGACGGAACAGAAAATCATTCTTTTCTTCTTGAGTCATCTCCGAGTAGAACCTTTGACGTTCACTACTCGGTTGTTGAGAAGTGGCTGCGGAGATACGGTTTGAGCTGCAGGAGGAGAAGAGACTACAGGTGGTTCTGGAATAGGAGCTTGTGGCACAGAACCTCGGGAGGAGGTACTCAAGTATTTCCGAGCTTTCTTTTTCTTCTGATGCTCTGCTGATTTTCTGGCTTTCCTTTTTCTTGCACGTTCCATTTCAGGATCATAAGGAACATATTCCGGATCATTTTCCTGTCTGATCTTTCTGTATCTTCGTACCCCGCGTTCATCCAGATACATCTCGTATCCAGGTTCAAGTAAGAGATCATCATCAGAATCTGAATCAGCCTCGTCATCACCACCGGCTGATGTGTCACCAGCTGACACTCCCCCTGCTGAGGTACCACCAGCTGAAGTACCACCAGCTGATGTGCCACCAGTGGTTCCTACACTTGATGCAACAACGGCACCAGCATCACCACCATCACCACCTTCATCACCATCATCATCATTGTCCGATTCATCAAACACAACTGGTTCAGGACCAAACTTCTCACTCATCATTCTCTTTAACTCAGGCTGTTCATTATCAGACTGACTATCCTCATGACGCCACTTGTTGTCTGCAGGAGCAACGTACGCTGTGTTATGAAGAGCACCAAATAATTTTCTTGGAGGAACGCTCTCCCTGTATCTTTTATGTGCTAAGTTCTTGATGAGTCGTAATGAGTGGAAGTTCATAGCTTCTATCTTCAGCACATCATTGTCTGCTTTTGGAAGACTTGGATGTTGAACGTTCATTATCATCTGCAGAAAACGTGGATACATCCAGTACTTGCTTCCAATGGTCTTGTTCTTTCCAGTTCGTGTCAGATACTCCTTCATGTTCTCAAAGATGAACCTTGAAATACTAAACGGTTTGTTTAGCACTAAGGCCACCATGAGACCCATGAGTTCGTTGCTAGCCATGTCGTAACCGGCCCGTTTATTGCTCAAACATTGGATCAGAACGTGTAGTAGAAACTTGTATCTTAGCGGCAGATCACCCTTGTTAATTTGCATACTAAGGATATCTCCGGTGCATTTCATCCGTAATAAACAGCCTCGAATACACAAAAATGGGACAGAATCTGGAGCGTCCGGACTGTCTTGTAACTGAAGAACTTCATTGAGAATATCCGGGGACACGATCACATCCACATTTTCAACCCGTCCACTGATAACTTCCTTGCTATCCACTTGACCAACATTCGCCGAATCCCAGAATGCCTTGATAAGAGACTTGTATACTGGCGTTGAGAACGTAACAGCGTAGTTGATACGAGATTCCCGGATCCATCTAGTAATGTCTTTTAACTCAGCAAGTTTCTCCTCCGGATCCAAATATGCAATCTGATTATGGCGCTTTTCGGACATAATTTCCTCCTCCGTCTTATTTTCTTTCTTTGTTGCCGGTTTCCTTTTACTTTCTTTCGGTGCCTTCTGCAATTTGAAAACGTCCACAATAAGTAACAATCACTTACATATGCATTTAGACATGTATGGATACAAGTTCATGGATCCACTTGACAGACAGACTGCCAAACCATGTCCACTGTGAACAAATTTCAAACTGTAAAATTTTCTAAGGAATGGTCGGCGAAACAGAGATCATTGACGAAACAGAAGATGGTTTGACGAAACAGATCCCGATTGTTGACCAAATCTGTTTTGTTGACCCACTCTGATTCGTCAAGAGAGCCTTTGACGTAACAGAAATGTATTTGACGAAACAGAACTTGGTTGTTGACCAGTTCTGATTCGTTGACCATTTTGATTCGCCAAACAATCCATTGACGAAACAGAAGAATGTATGATTCGTCAAGGATCTGATTCGTTGACCATTGTGATACGTCAAACATGTGATTCGTTGACTATCTGATTCGTCAAACTTGTGATTCGCCGACTGTCTGTTTCCCCAAATGTCTGATTCGCCGACATTCAGATTCGCCGGAGTTAGGGTTTGAGATTTGGGTGTTTCGCCGAATGTCAGTTAAATGAAGAACAGATGATCATAAATCAACAACCATTCGGTGGATATCCAAAACAAGTCAAAAATCCTATCCTAATCATGACAAATTCCAGTTTCGGTTAAATACCCTCTTAAAAACCTTAGAATTCAAATGGCCAACACATCCCCTGTTTTTCATTTAATCAAAACCCAAACCGAATCTTAGGCAAAAACAAACATACACGCACTTAGATTTAACAGTTACAAGTTACAGATATAAATTAAAACAAGTTTAATATCAACACATCTAAAATCACAAGAAAATCCGGTCACAGAGGGTCTCCGAAGGTTTTCCGATGAAATCCGACGGTGCTAAACATTAAAAGCATGACAATAAACAACATTGCACCTTTGAATTTTGTGAGAATCTGATGAAAATCCGTAGATATGAGTGAAGAATGGTGTTTTCTCAACAATGGGTTTTTGTGTTTGGGAGAGGAGATGAACAGTTGCACACTTGAGAGGTTTGAAAAAAGTAACCAACTCCTCTGACATAAAGGACTTTTATACACCGACTCTACTTTTTGGCGAAACAGAAGTTGACGAATCAGGTGATGGGCTTTGACGAAACAGAAAACGGGCCTGAACTTGGGCCTGTGAAATTAGCCCATGGCGAAACAGACTTGGGCTCCCTGTTTCGTCAATGTCTTCGACGAGACAGATCTGTTTCGTCAAACATGAAACAGATTGACTTAAGGATGACCAAGACTCATACTTTGACTTTGACCAGTTCTGTTTCGTCAACAGCAGTTTGATTCGTCAACCAAGTTTTGATTCGTCGACTTCTGTTCCAAAATCACCAAGGCATGAAACATTTTGCATACTGCACACAGGGTTTTAGCAATTTACCATTTTGACATCCGTTTGAGTTTTCAAAAACAAGAATGATTTATGAAGTAGGTTTCAGGCTTCCGGTCATAAACACCAAGCAAACATCTTTGGCATAATCAAAAACAAACTTAAATAGTACACTACAAATAACATCTTAAAACGCTGAAAAACTAAACTAAAAGCAATTTAAATGGACAAGGTAAACAACTGTACAGATGCAACTTTTGCGAGTTTCAAGGATAAGGAATCATACCAGCTTACGGTCTTAGTCAACATGATTTGATTTATGTTTAAAGTTCTTGATAAGTATACTACCTCGATTATCGATATTGTTGTCCACATAAACTCATGCTTATCAAACGTAATCACACTTAGGAGATACGCTTTACGGTAAGAGTTATACTTACAAGTTGATGTAAAACCACTTCACGACACATTCCCGTATCAAGGTATGCACGAGAATTCATCTTACCGGTGAGTATACCGATTATCATCTGTTTGACCGTATAAGATGTGAGATACTCACTTATTTTGATTTGAAAACCAAGCCCTATGTGATAGAATCACTTATTGATGAGGAACTTGATTTTCGATGCATGAGGGCACAGGAGCAAGTCCGTGAACAGGTCAGTACTTTCGTACAGCAGAGAGACGAACTTGACTCCCGGATAAATGTGATATTTTATCTCTTATTTGTATGGACATGTGATTGTTTATCACTTATTGAGGTCGGATGCAATATGTACACGTATGTATGGTATCATGGAAGATCTAGACTTGCGTCCCCGTTATTTTTCGGTAAAAGGTACAACCATGATACCCAGATGATAAGCAGCATAAAGACCGAATATCTCAGAACCTCGGCAATCTATCAAACGAAATTTCGGTACAAAGACCATATGCCAATGAATGGTTCCCACCTGACTTGAAGTCTGTTAGGTTTGTATCATCCTGCACATTTTAGTTTGATTGTGAGCCTATTGATATATCGTTAGAAGAGATACTTATCATTTGTTTAACGATTTTTAAACATGTTGACCGGCCACACCAGTGAATATCATCACCTTCCTTTTTCCAAGAAACTCATTTTTTGTTTTTCTATTTTTTTTAATTTTTGAATTTTTTAAATGAAAAGGCAGAATCGTAAAGACATCTTTTTGGATTTTTTTTTTAATTTTTAAATTTTTTAAATGAAAAGGCAGAATCGTAAAGACATCTTTTTGGATTTTTGAGTTTTTCTAATGTTTTTGTATTTTCTTGAAATTTTCTCCCCCTAAAATGCTAAAAGATTACGAAAAATGAAAATCTTTTTGTATTTTTCCAATTTTGAAAGAAAAATATTTACAAAAACGATTAGCCAAAGTGGTTTACTCGGGTATCACCTTAATGTCGTTGACCAAAAGTAGATAATCAAACCGTGATTTATCAAATGCTTTTGTAAACACGTCGGCACGTTGGTGATCGGTGGGGATATGAACAACATCGATTAATCTTTTGTCAAAACAGTCACGTATGAAGTGATATTTAATTTCGATGTGTTTGGTCTTGGAATGCTGCACAGGATTTCTAGTGATCTGTAAGGCAGCATTGTTATCAACAAAAATAGGAGTAGATAGGAATTCAAAACCGTAGTCGTGCATTTGTTGTTGTATCCACAAGACTTGGGAGCAACAATTGGAGGCAGCAATATATTCTGCTTCACAGGTTGATGTAGCAACACATGTTTGCTTCTTGCACTGCCACGTAACCAGGCGACTTCCTAAGAACTGACATCCTGCTGTTGTTGATTTGCCGTCACTTTTGCAACCGCCGAAATCAGAATCACTGTATGTAGTTAAATCAAAGCTATCATCCCTAGGGTACCAAAGACCGGTGTCTGGACATCCCTTCAAATAGCGGAAAATCCTTTTTGCAGCTGACAAATGGGAGGCCTTCGGATTAGCTTGATATCTTGCGAGCAGGCACGTTTGATACATGATGTCAGGCCTCGAAGCAGTAAGATACATGAGAGATCCGATCATGGCACGATAATAGGAGGAGTTGACGCTTTCACCCTTCAAATCCGGAGTAATCCCGTGATTCTGCGGAAGTGGGGTACCAATGGGCGTTGCATCTGACATCTGGAACCGGCTCAAGATGTCACCAACATATTTAGTCTGATGGATGAATATCCCAGACTCAGTTTGCTGAACTTGTAGGCCCAAAAAGAAATTCATCTCCCCCCTCGCGCTCATCGCGAACTTTTCCTGCATAATACTCTCGAATTGCCTGCACAAAGACTCATTAGTAGAACCAAATATAATATCATCAACGTATACCTGCACCAGCAGAAGATCTCCATTTTGTTCCTTGATGAAGAGAGTGCAGTCAATAAGGCCTCGTCTAAATCCATTCTCCAGAAGATAGTTGGATAGGGTTGCGTACCAAGCTCTAGGTGCTTGATGTAAACCATAAAGAGCTTTGTTGAGCAACCAAACCCGGTCGGGATGGACAGGATCTTCGAAACCTGGAGGCTGTTCGACATACACCTCTTCTTGAACTATCCCATGAAGAAAAGCACTTTTGACATCCATCTGGTAGACTTTGAATCCTTTAAATGACGCATAAGCAAGAAAGATCCGAATAGCTTCCAGACGAGCAACTGGTGCATAGACTTCATTGTAGTCAATCCCCTCGATTTGACGAAATCCCTGAATGACCAATCTTGCCTTGTTTCGAATAACCACTCCACGATCGTCCTTTTTGCATTTGAAAACCCATCGAGTGCCAATTTTCTTGTAGTTTTCTGGTCTTTCAACAAGCTTCCAAACACCAAGCTTTTGAAATTGCTGCAGTTATCCTTTAAGGCTTCTTTCCACGATTTAGGTTCTTCTTGTGACACGTAACATGCGAAGGACCAATCATTCTGAAGACCTGATTCTCTAATGGCTGAATACAAACCAGCATTCTGGTTGTTTCTCAGCTGATTACGCGTCTGCACACCACGATGGACATCTCCTATAATATTCTGCTGGGGATGGGTATCATGAATCCTCATTTCAGGATTTTCTGACACACGTGCATTGATACCCAAATTGTTAAGATTAAGATCAACAACCAACTCCACACCAGGAATGTGTGTAGAGGTGGATGCATTCCCTTCAGCAGTGTCTACATTCTGCACATGAGGTGTATCAACAGAGGCACCTTGAACAGGAGCAACTGGAGCTGAAGATCCTTCTGCTGCATCATGATATTCATCATCTTCCGAAGACTCATTGTAATCAGCAGCATCTTCAAATACCTTATTTTGAACCGTATTGTTAACCGATGAAGAGCCTTGTGGGTCAACAAGAACAGGTCTAACCAAAGGCGAGACAGTAGCATTGTCACTTTCAAACAACATTCTAGCAGCTGCTGATTCTTCGTCAAAGGTTGGCAGATTGAAGGAGTCAAACAGTCCATCATAATCGAACATCCACGGATCACCCGGAGCCCTAACAGGACTCGTGTACCTTTGAACCCTCACCTCACTCCATAGCTCAATCTTTTTGGTAGCCAGATTCCAAACACGAAAATTCGGAGTAGCATATCCAAGGAAGAAACCCTCGATAGCTTTCGCTCCAAACTTTCCATCCGGCTCAATCATAGTACATGGAGCACCAAACGGTTCTAGGTAAGAAAGATCCGGTTTCCTTTTCTGAAGGAGTTCGAAGCAAGTTTTGCCATGTCTCTTTACTGTAAGAACTCGGTTTAATGTGTAGCATGCAGTCGATACAGCCTCCCCCCAGAATTGAACAGGGAGTTACGACTCTACTAACATTGGTCTTGCAGTTTCGATTATCGTCCGATTCTTCCTCTCCGCGACACCATTTTGTTGTGGAGTATAACGAGAACTGTATTCTTGAAGAATGCCTTTAGAAGTACAGAACTCATCCATAACTTGATTCTTGTATTCGGTTCCATTGTCGCTTCGGATCCTCTTCACTTTCAACGAATAGAGATTCTCCAACATTGTAAGAAGAACCTTGAGGATGCCAGGAGTTTCACTCTTGTGTGCCATGAAGGATACCCAAGAAAATCTAGAATAGTCATCGGTAACCACTAGACAATAAGCATCTCCGAATGTTGTCTTGTGCTTCATAGGTCCAAAAAGGTCCATATGAAGACGTTCGAGAGGTATGCTGACAGTGTTGATTTTCTTCAAAGGGTGAGACTTCTTCGCTTGCTTCCCTTTTTGACACGAGACACAGATATCTTGTAAATGAAAGCTTCTCACAGGCACACCATTCACAAGATTGTTTTTCACCAAATGGTTCATCTTCCTCAAGTGAATGTGCCCCATTCTTCTGTGCCAAGATATAGACTCCTTTTCTGTGGCTTTCGAGACAAAGCAAGTGACTTGTGCAGATGTTGTAATCGCTTGGCTCATATCGAGAATATAAAGATCATTAACTCTCGGAGCCGATAAGAGAATCCATTCTTGTGGAATTTTGAACCCAGGTTTAAGCACATAACAACCGGCATCACTAAAATGCACGGTGAACTTTTTATCGCAGGTTTGCGACACACTGAGAAGATTATGATCAATTTGACGAACATAATTGATCTTATCGAAGCACACAATACCATTGGAGATACTTCCCTCTCCAGTGATGTATCCGCCTTTGTCTCCCGCAAATGCGACATAGCCTCCTCTAATATTTCTCACGTCGTACAGAAGCCGTAAGTCGCCAGTCATGTGCCTGGATGCTCCACTATCAACAATCCAATGACTATTAATAGTTCCTCTTGGAACACCCTGCACATGTCGTTTAAAGATCAGTTGAGGATGGGGACCCAAGACTTAGTGGTCTTGGGTCGTCCCTGAGCATCACGAAACGTGATCTCAATTTCTTGATGATTCTCAAGCACAACTGCTCCCCCTGAATTATCTCCCGTCTTAGGTTTCCAAGTTTGTTTCTGCCTACCAGATTGAGTGTTGTAAACAGTTTTTGAAGCTTCTGGTTTTACTGGTTGTGAAACACTTGGTTCCCTTTTAACTGTTTTAACTTCAGATTTCAAAGCTTTTTCAACAGTTTTTATGTTCTTACGTCGTTGTTTAGTTTCTTGTTCTTTAACTGTTCTTTTATCACGTTTTGGTGAAACTGAATGACGTTGAGGGTGACCTTTTTCAGGTGGTGCTTTCTCAACGAATTTATCCTTTGGATCGTTTGGGCAATTTTTAATGATATGCCCAAAGTCCCCACATTTAAAGCATGTTCTCCTTTCCACAAACTTAGGAGAATTCGATTGAACAACAGATGTCGAACTCGTGGACCCTGAGGTACTTGCTCTTTGATCACACCGTTTGTATTTTGAGTGTAATTGTTATCACTGTTACGTTTTAAGATCGTGACTTGTTGTACAAAATCAGTGTTTGATTTGTTTTCAAAGGTCTCAATCTTATTAGTACCCTTTGATGATACGAATTTGACATCTTTTGCTTTCTTTTGAAAATGAGCTCCTTTTGTTTCCGATTTCATTTGAGAGACATTAGGCTTTTGAGCTCGTTTGACAGGTTGCTTATCATTAGAAGCACTAGGTCGTTGAGTGGTCGGTGATTTTTGATTACCAAACTGTTTTCTGATCTCATCCTTAGGAATTGGATCACATTATGTTACAACAATTCCCGGAAGTGTTTTTCCCAAAAATTTGTTTGTGTTATCTTCAAAGACTTTATCAATCAAGGAAGGATTGACATTCTTAATTGGAAAATCATTATCTGAATAAATTCTTGAATCACCAACCAAAGTGTACAACACATTACTGCTCTTAATGGTAGACACGGACTTCTTGTTAACTTTGGTAGGATCTATCACTTGTCTGACGATTGATGGATCAGCAGGAGTAACAGGATCACAAAGAATGTGATTCTCAAGTGGAATTTCTACTCCTTTCATCTTGTCAAGTGATTTATCCTGATCACTAACATCCAATTCCGATTCAACATCCGATGACTCATAGTCCTCGATAATTGGAGGACTTTGTTTCCTGGATGTTGAGGTTTCTTGTTGCTTAGAGGATGTGTTTGAAGAACTGTCCGGTTTGAACCCTAGGCCAGTAGAAAATTCCTCAAAATCAAGAGGCACACTGGGTTCATACCGTGGCATATCTTCCTCATCAGGCATCTTGGTATAGTTATGCCTCAAAGGGGGCGGACATTTCTTATATCCTATGCCTTTCTGATTTCCCTTCAGTTGTTGAACATCTATGATGTGATCAAGCACAAATCGAGAGTTAGAATAACTTTCCAATTTTTGTTTGATCGCATCATGCTCGCGTTGGGCAATGGCTAGTTGCTTCTTGGTTTCCTCAACAATATTTATGTATTCATTTATACTTACTTGTTTATGGTAAACCACTTTGTTCACTTCGGACACGCTTTTCTTTAATGTTTCGATTACAGATTTAAATTCTTTTTCATTCCGAGTTAAAGCCATATTTGCCTCTTTGCATTTTGAAAGTTCAATAACCAAATTTTGATTATGACTATGAAGCTTTTCTGATTCAAGCTTCATATTTGCACATGATTTACAAACACTAGGAGCAGGAGGTTCAGAATTAACCTGACTTGAAGAGGCTGAGACATTTGTCATAAAGGCAGTTTGAAAAGAAAAAGCTCCATCTTCAGAAAAGAACTTCTCCATTTCTTTAGATGCAGTAGCAGCCTTCTTGATCAGAATTGATTTCTGGCATATGAGCTCATCAGCTTCATTCAATAGATCTTCAACATCAGCACCTCCTTCCTCCTTCACATCAGGCTCAGATTGATTATTCTCAGAAATAGAGCCTTCTTCATCAGAACTTCCAGAATAACCAGAACTGTCATCACTTTTAGAAAATTCTTCTTTATGAACATGCTTGATGTGATTTATGATCTTTGCATAACAAGCTGTTCCACCTCCTTGATCACCTTCTCCAAACTGTACAGACCAGTCACATCCTTCATCAGCTTGAACAGTCAAAGCCCAATTGGGATTTGATGGTCCATACTGGCTCTGATTGTTATTGACTGCCACAATCCTCTTGTCACGATTTTCTTGCTGGGCATTCACATTCGAAGTACTCGTCTGGTTTCTGAAAGGGTTATGATTGCCTTGTTTTGTTGGTCGAGTGCACTCACATTTGAAGTGCCCTTTCTCGCCACAATTAAAGCATGTGACAACATTTATATCGAACCCATACTTCGTATCTTTCTTTCCTTCCAACGAAGTTCTTCCAGTTCGAGCCATGAAAACTTTTGCCCTCCTAACTACACTAGCAAAAGCCCACTTGATATCCATCAACTCCATTTCATCCTTGTCGATCTGTTGATAATCTTCATGGGTCATATTGATGTTTCCTATATGACCCGCAACCAAACCGCAGTAAGCGCTGACCATAGTATTAATAAGTTCTACATGCTCCTTTGCTACTTCAATGCTGATTTGAGAAAGGTTTGAAGTATCAACTCGGACAGTGTTAGGGTTTTGAGGTTGAGGATTGTTGGAAAAATGAGCTTGTTGTTGTGGTTGGACTTGTGGTTGTGATGGCACTGGAATGTAAGACCTTGGATCAAATTGTGGTTGTGCCGGATTGACTTGAGGAGGAGGTTGAGGTGTTGGAATATAAGCCCTTGGATCGAAAGCCGGAGCAGTAGTTGATTGAGGAAACGGAAAGGAACTTGTGTTGGACACAAATGCAGTTTGCAGTTTTGGTTGCTGAGCTGCATTAGACCTGGCCAAGGCATCGAAGCCTGGAAGATACATTTCTGTATTCTGAGGAGCGGGAACTCGCTTGGCTTTCCTGATTTCTTCATCATTTTTATGTTCCAGCAGCTTCTGGATGAACTCATAGATGTTAACTGTGTCTAGAGTACCTGTATGCTTCAACAACTCAATAAAAGAACTCCACTTTGGAGGTAAAGCATCAGCAAACCTGTTCACCATATCCTGTTGAGTAGCCAAAACCCCATAAGCACACATTTCACTAATCAAATGATAAAAACGAGTAGTCATATCATTAAGGGTTTCATTTTCCAAAATCTGAAAAGATTGAAACTCTTTCTTCAATAGATCATGACGAGACTTTCGAGTAGCTGCATTGCCTTCTCCTCTCGCAACCAAGGCATCCCACAATGTTTTCGTGTCTTTACAGTAGGAGAACTGATGATAGATATCTTTGTTGAGTGCTTGTGTAAGTGTAGCAAAAGCCTTTTTCTCCAAATCATAAGCTTTCTTGTCATCTTCGAGCATGTTAGCATAACCCGCTGAAGTGGATGCTGCAACTTCAAGATTGGGGTTGAATGCATTGATGAAACACGTCCAAAGCTCGGTACTTTGCCCTTGCACATATGTGTGAAAGCGGCTTTTCCATCATGGAAAATCATTCATATGGTTCAACTTTGGTGGACGATTGTTGCTGCCCGTTTCACTTTCACTAATCAGAAGCTTTTGAATACTCTGACTTTGATTGGATACCAATGCCCATTGACTGGCACTGATTGCTGGTTGTGGAAACATACTTCTCGCCCATGCTGCTGCGGAAGTTTGATCTTGACCGGGTTGTGGATCCAAACTCCAGTCCCAAGGACTTGTACAACTCATTTTGGATGACTACTAGCTGTAAACCTAAACAAACACTTGAGAACACGCTGTTATGGTGAACTTGCAACCCTTCTGTTGAAAACTTACAACTCTCTTGACGAAATAGAAATAGGTTTTGACGAAACAACAGACGACGAAACAGATCTTGTTTCGTCAAAGAGGTTTTGAAGAAACAAGTATGTGATTCGTCAAAGGGACCTTTGGCGAAACAGACTTTGATTCGTCGAAGGGACCTTTGGCGAATTGCCTTTGATTCGTCGAAGGGATCTTTGGCGAAACACTTTTCAGTTTCGTCAAAGAGACCTTTGGCGAGATGATTCTGTTTCGTTGACTTTGTGTTTCGTTGAAGCGTGATTCGTCAAAAAGTTGTCAGAGGTTGGTAAAAGTTGGTGAATTGTCTATACCCAGCCTGTCAAGTCACACGATTTTTGAACTGCTTTTCTCACCAACTTAGAGGTATGGTGGGTAAAAGGAGTTGGTCAAAACACTTTTCAAAAATCTACAACCTTATCTTTTTAGATTAAAATGATCCTTTAAACAAGAACAACTTAAACTTCTTATGAAGATATGAAGAACACCAAAACAACATGTGAATTTTATATTATCCGAACACTGAATTTTTGTTTAAAACTTTCAACCAAAACCAACCGTTCGTATGTGTATACTCAAATTAGCATGGTTTTTGGCAAAACTCTTAACAAAACAACAATAACTACAATTTTATGGTTTCTTTTTCCAGAAAATATAAAGTTCTCAAGAACACTTTTTGAGCAAAACAACACAAACACAAGACAACCAAACCGAACTATGTTTGATTTTAAACAAGGATAAGAGCCAAGGCTCTGATACCACTTGTAGGTCCCAAAATCGGAGGATCGATTTTCACCACAAAATCCTTGTTTATAACAAACAAAGTTAAGTGTGCGGAATCCACTTAACTTAGTCAATCAAACATAGAACACAATGAACACAAAGGTTAACCAAAGAAACACACTCTTTTGATTAACTGGATGAGATATAACAACTAATACAAACACAGTTCTTACAAGCTTGAAGGGTATTCTCTCATCTCTAAACTAAACTGAGAACATATATGTGCCTTATATAGCAGATGGGCTTATCACCTTGACGAAACATAACTTGGGCTGACAAAATAGAAGTAAGCCCAGTAAAAAGCCCAACAGTCAACGAATCACATTTGATTCGTTGACTACTTTGACGAAACACAACCAAAGTCAACAACTCTGTTTCGTCGACATTCATTTGACGAAACAGACCTGTTTCGCCAAGGCCTGCAAATGTTGATCTGTTTGCTGCAAGCAGACAGCAAACAGATGGCACAGACAACACTAACATAAATGACAGAATTACCCTCAATATGCCACATGCATTGTTTTAAGACCAAATACATAAACTAGGAGACAAACATGTCAGACACAAGCGGATAGGAGGATATCCGACTTGGTCGACTGCGAATACAGACTCGATAACTGATAAAGACCGTACAAAATACACATAATTACAAGACTAGTAATGTGACAACCCGAACGTTCAGGTTAGTATTATGCAAATCGCTCGCGAAACCGTTTATGCCGTTTATGCACTTCTTGACCGTTTGACCGTTTATGCATATTGAATTCCTGGTGGCCCACTCCTAATAATGAACCCGAACTCACCTCGTTTTAATATTGAATAATTAATATTGAATAATTAAGAGGTAATCGGCCTATCCATACTACATATTTATTGTTATAACCGACCCATCAGTTCAAATTCTTATAATCGGCCCAACCCTTGTTCCTTATTCTACTAAGTTAACCGGCCCAACACCCCCCATACGTATTATATTCCAAATCTAATCTGATTAGTTTAAAAGCATAACAAACTTCACCCTATTCCTCTTGCATTCGATTACGTTCGGCAGTAGGAGAAACCCCCCTTCGAGATATTCTGCTTCAGTTGAATCCATCGACTCGGTTAGTGACTTTTATTTGATAGTTCTATTAGTTGATAGTCCGTTGTGTGGAATCATTGTCATGCATGCTTGGTATAAGCCTTAATCAGTTGACCGTAACATGTTAGCACAGGAATAACGAATGATTTTAGGGGTCATGTGAGTCCGATAACTGTTTCATTCATATGCAACATGTTGGTAAATCCGTCTTGTTTAACCTGCTGCGATTGCTCTTGTTTATGCGTGATGGTTGTGATTAAATGATCAAGATTATAGGGATCTAGGTGGTCACGGTTTGATTAGAAAAGGTATAACTAGTTGACTGATTAATCAAAACGGAACAAGAATGATAGATAATTATCGGACTACATCTCTTGATCATGAACATTGGGTAAACATGTGTGGGCCGGGTAAGCTAGAAGCCCAACAGAATTTTGGATGCAAGGTGATCAGGTTGGGCTGTGCGAGGGTAAGGGTATGGCTATAAGGGTTGTGTTGGGCTAGTTGTAGATTACTGGATTGGTTAAACAATAAACTAACGATTGGGCTGGGTAGTTGGATTGAGTTATGTTGGGCCGATAGTTGGGTACAAGTCCAGCAGCATATAATTGATGTTAAATTGTTATAGTTGGGCGATCATATTCACGTTGAATGTTTTGGTCTGTACACAACACTAATGGGCTACAGGCCTTCTTACACATACAGTTGGGCCAAACCATATAAAGAAACTAGTTGGGTAATCACATATAAGAATGGTTGATGCATCGAAATTATTTATGGTCGCATAAATTGTGAGCTAGCACTACTCGATATATGTTATAAAATGATTTACATCATATGCTAGGTGTTAAGAGGAAAATGATGTGTTATGGGCTAAGGACTTTATGATAAACTGTTACAACTTGTATAAGGGTAATGAACTGATAAGATGCATGATTAACTGGTATGTCTTGTATAGTAATATATGGTGATATGTGAATTACTTGTTTGTTACTCGAATGATGTGTAAGAAGAATCCGTGATCTATGTGTAACTGACTGTCTCTATTAAACACGATAGGATTTGATTGATCAATTGGTTAACGAACGTTTAGTCTAACCGAGCAAACCTAAGGTGAGTTCATTGCATTTTCTCAAGCATGCGTCCCGGTGGTTTGGGACAACTGGTAAACATTGGACGGGAAACATTGGGTAAACAACTTAATCAGTTTTGGTTATTGCCTGGAGGGCAATGGGGGTAATTAGTTGATAGCGCTATTAGGTACTAATTATCTGGGTTTCACTATGGTTGTTCAGAGGCACACTCCTCGGTTACGTAAGGGCGGTTCCCCTAGGGTAACTAACCGGACAACATAGTGGGTTGCTTAGAGGCACACTCCTCGGTTACGTAAGGGCGTAGTCCCTAGGGTAATCTAACTTGAGCAACATCGTAACATATCATTGAATCGTATTAACATATATCTGGTAATACAAACACGTAAGCAACACTTTGAACTCACCAGCGTAGTCTGACACACTTGTTTGCATGCTTGTAGGTCATTATCGTTTGGAACATGGACTTGCTATCTGGGAGTGCTGGAGTGGTCATGGATCGAGACTCTTGGGTGATTTATAAACGTTACATTGATTCTGAGTGTTATCATGAAACTATTACTAAACGAATTAATACATGCTTCCGCTACACAACTTTTGAGAATTGATAACATGTTGACATTTTATAATAGTAGTTAATGTCATGACTTATTTAATATCTATCATTGGTTCAATGTGATTGGTGGCTCGAACTCTGATGCGTAACGCGCCTCGCGAGGTTTCCGCAGGTGGAATTTTGGGGGTGTTACAGTTGGTATCAGAGCCACTGGTTATAGTGAACTAGGTTTTAAAACGTTTTGTAAAACCAGACTATAACCGAACAACTTCGAAAATCGATCATGACACTCAGCTCCAGATTGCAAGGTTCGTCTCTCTCTCACTTTATGCATTGCTTGCTTAGTAGTCACACACTCACAGCATACATGAACTGAAACGTTTAACACCATAAGTGAATTGATAGTGTGACACTACTCTTCGACTCATGTAAACCATAGAACTGTGATATCATCTGTTGTGTTGTTTGAACGGGGGAAACTTCGAGCGCAAGCTAAGAGGCACTGAGATAAGCATGCAAATTGCCTTATTATTATGGGTGCACACTTAATAATAACGCGGGGTGCATGCAAGTCCCAGTGAGGCTTATCGAGCGTGAGAAGGGTTCTGCCTTACTATGTGTGAACTTGGTAGTACGTAAATATCAGTATGATACTTGACTCCTATCTCGTTTCGATTCCTAAATCAGTTTATTCCCAACTATAGAAACATGAGCGGACGAGGACACGGACGTGGTAACATCACCATGACTCAGGCTGAGTTGACTACCCTAATCAATACTCGCGTGGCTGAGGCTTTAGCAGCCTATCAAGCTGGTACGGAATGTACCAAGTACTTTTTACTCTTATACCACGTACACGTCTTTTCACCCCTATAATGTGTTCCCTTCCGTCATCTAGGTCAACAAGCGCAACCTCAACCTAACCAGCCTGCGTGCACATTCAAAATGTTTATGGACTGTAAGCCACAGACCTTCACCGGGACTGAAGGGGCTGTGGGACTCCTAAGATGGTTCGAGAAAGCAGAGTCTGTGTTTGCTATCTGTAACTGTCCCGCTGGGGACAGGGTGAAATATGCTGCGGGTACCTTGGCAGATGGTGCCCTAACGTGGTGGAACGCCCAGGTACAGTTATTGGGCATCGAGGCAGCGAATGCGACAACCTGGGAAGACTTTAAAGAACTGATCAGGGAGGAGTACTGTCCTCGGGATGAAGTTCAGAAGTTGGAAAACGAGTACTACGACTTGAAGATGGTTGGATCTGAAGTCGAAGCGTATGTGAAGCGATCGTATGAACTGGCCGACATGTGCCCGAACTTGTCACGGCCTATGTCTCGGAGGATTGAGTTATTCATCAAAGGGTTGCCTCCGCGTGTGAAGAGCTTGGTCACTGCAGCCCATCTCAATGATCTGACACAGATCGTTCGTCTGACTCATAAGATTGTGGACCAAGAAGTAGAAAGCGAATCGTTACCCCCGCGTATTTCGGCCGCTACTGCTGCTGCACCCACTGCCACTGCGTCCGCTAATGTTAACAAGCGGAAGTGGAGTGATCATGACAAAGCATCTAGTGCTGGCCAGACTCAGAAAAGGCCAGACAACAGCAGCCGCAACATCAGCCAGTCGTCTTCTGTCAATCCAGGCCATGGAAGCGACCACAGCCAGGGTTCGTATGCAGGGAGGAAGCCACGATGCAACAGGTGTGGCTATCATCATTGGGGGTCGTGTGGTCGGACGTGTAACAAATGTGGTAAGTCAGGCCATGAGGCCAGGGATTGTAGGACCTCACAACCCAAACACCAGCAGCAACAGAACCAGCAAAACCAAGGACAACAGGGGCAACCACCCCAGCAGAACCAGGGCTTCAGGAAGGGGTGCTATCAGTGTGGTGATGAGGGTCACTTTAAACGGGATTGCCCTCAGTTAAACCAGAACGCCAACAACAACAACCGCCAGAATAACGACAATGCTGGAAACAACAACAATGGCAACGAGGCAAGAGGTCGAGCTTTCGTGTTAGGACAAGGGGACGCGATGAACGATATTTGAACTTATAACTTATTTTGGGTTTTCATTAGTATGTTTTCGCTACTCAAACAAAGTTTGGTTTGAACATCAATCGTATTGGGTTTTATGAATTATTTTAACTACTATACTTTATGTTTGATATGATGGATGGTTTGATATTATTGAACGCATCTGCCGTATTTATGGACCTTACGAACAGGGTGTGCAAACCCTAACTAGACAAGTTCTTCATTGTCTTCATCGACGACATTTCCAATCTACTCCAAGAGTCGGGAGGAACACGAGCAGCATCTACGCCTTATTTTGGAGCTTCTTCGAAAGGAACAGCCGTACGTCAAGTTTTCGAAATGTGACTTCCGGCTTCGTGAAGTCCACTTCTTAGGCCACGTAGCGAACAAGGATGGGATCCATGTCGATCCATCCAAGGTAGACTCGATCAGGAACTGGCCTGCACCATGTACGCCAACGGAGATACGCCAATTCTTGGGTTTGGCAGGTTACTACAGACGGTTTATCTTATCAAGGATTTCTCGAAGATTGCACAGCCACTTACACTACTGGCCTAGAAGGGTGTCACCTATCGTTGGGGAGAGCCCCAGGAGACTGCTCTTCAGCACCGAAAGGATAGGCTTTGCAGCGCACTTATTCTCTCTTTGCCAGAGGGCACAAACGATTTCGTAGTATATTGTGACGCATCCATCCAAGGTCTCGGATGTGTATTAATGCGGTGTGACAAGGTCATTGCTTACGCTCCGCGCCAACTTAAGAATCACGAACGGAACTACACGACACACGACTTAGAGCTGGGAGCTGCAGTTTTCGCGCTTAGGATATGGCGACACTACCTGTACGGTACCCGGTGCACGATTACACCGATCACAGGAGTCTCGAGTATATTCTTAAGCAGAAGGATTCAAACATGCGTCAACGACGATGGGTTGAACTACTGAACGATTACGAATGCGTTATCAAGTACCATCCAGGCAAGGCCAATGTTGTGGCTGACGCCCTCAGTCGGAAGGACACTCTACCTCGGCACGTGCGAGTGCTACAGCTTACGATTCAGCCTAGCCTTCCAGCACAAATACGAAATGCTCAGGTGGAAGCATTGAAACCCGAAAATGTCAAAGCCGAAGCCATACGTGGCTCACGACAGCGATTAGAACAGAAGGCAGACGACGCTTACTACATAACTGGACACATTTGGGTCCCATTCTTTGGCAACCTTACTTTACGACGCGTGAGACATTCGGATTACTGGAACAAACGGTGACTTGGCTCACAAACTCAGGCTAATTGATGAAACGGAATATCTATTGTAATGGTATGTACACCCTAGGTTTAAGGCAGTGGTGGCCCGGTGAAACCTTGGTGATACCCTTACCGGAATTTGAGGTCATCGGATCAGTTGTATATATCAGGGAATCTATCGAAAGCATGGGCTAAAAAGTCAAGGTTCGTTAGCAGGAGTCTTATGACAATCGTGAGGGCTTGTTAAACTCCAATACGTGAACAGAAGTTCGCGTAGGAACGGAAGGATATGTTAAAACTTCAATGTTCTCAATTGTTTAAGGGATTGAACCAACTCTTGTTACCGCTGGTGAATTTCGGGACGAAATTTCCTTCAAGTTGGGGATGATGTCACAACTGAGCAGAACCCGCAACAACTCTGATTTCTCACTTCGTTTCTCTCACACTTGACGCTTGCCAATTTCGGGACAAAATTTCTTTCAAGTTGGGGATGATGTGACAACCCGAACGTTCAGGTTAGTATTATGCAAATCGCTCGCGAAACCGTTTATGCCGTTTATGCACTTCTTGACCGTTTGACCGTTTATGCATATTGAATTCCTGGTGGCCCACTCCTAATAATGAACCCGAACTCACCTCGTTTTAATATTGAATAATTAATATTGAATAATTAAGAGGTAATCGGCCTATCCATACTACATATTTATTGTTATAACCGACCCATCAGTTCAAATTCTTATAATCGGCCCAACCCTTGTTCCTTATTCTACTAAGTTAACCGGCCCAACACCCCCCATACGTATTATATTCCAAATCTAATCTGATTAGTTTAAAAGCATAACAAACTTCACCCTATTCCTCTTGCATTCGATTACGTTCGGCAGTAGGAGAAACCCCCCTTCGAGATATTCTGCTTCAGTTGAATCCATCGACTCGGTTAGTGACTTTTATTTGATAGTTCTATTAGTTGATAGTCCGTTGTGTGGAATCATTGTCATGCATGCTTGGTATAAGCCTTAATCAGTTGACCGTAACATGTTAGCACAGGAATAACGAATGATTTTAGGGGTCATGTGAGTCCGATAACTGTTTCATTCATATGCAACATGTTGGTAAATCCGTCTTGTTTAACCTGCTGCGATTGCTCTTGTTTATGCGTGATGGTTGTGATTAAATGATCAAGATTATAGGGATCTAGGTGGTCACGGTTTGATTAGAAAAGGTATAACTAGTTGACTGATTAATCAAAACGGAACAAGAATGATAGATAATTATCGGACTACATCTCTTGATCATGAACATTGGGTAAACATGTGTGGGCCGGGTAAGCTAGAAGCCCAACAGAATTTTGGATGCAAGGTGATCAGGTTGGGCTGTGCGAGGGTAAGGGTATGGCTATAAGGGTTGTGTTGGGCTAGTTGTAGATTACTGGATTGGTTAAACAATAAACTAACGATTGGGCTGGGTAGTTGGATTGAGTTATGTTGGGCCGATAGTTGGGTACAAGTCCAGCAGCATATAATTGATGTTAAATTGTTATAGTTGGGCGATCATATTCACGTTGAATGTTTTGGTCTGTACACAACACTAATGGGCTACAGGCCTTCTTACACATACAGTTGGGCCGAACCATGTAAAGAAACTAGTTGGGTAATCACATATAAGAATGGTTGATGCATCGAAATTATTTATGGTCGCATAAATTGTGAGCTAGCACTACTCGATATATGTTATAAAATGATTTACATCATATGCTAGGTGTTAAGAGGAAAATGATGTGTTATGGGCTAAGGACTTTATGATAAACTGTTACAACTTGTATAAGGGTAATGAACTGATAAGATGCATGATTAACTGGTATGTCTTGTATAGTAATATATGGTGATATGTGAATTACTTGTTTGTTACTCGAATGATGTGTAAGAAGAATCCGTGATCTATGTGTAACTGACTGTCTCTATTAAACACGATAGGATTTGATTGATCAATTGGTTAACGAACGTTTAGTCTAACCGAGCAAACCTAAGGTGAGTTCATTGCATTTTCTCAAGCATGCGTCCCGGTGGTTTGGGACAACTGGTAAACATTGGACGGGAAACATTGGGTAAACAACTTAATCGGTTTTGGTTATTGCCTGGAGGGCAATGGGGGTAATTAGTTGATAGCGCTATTAGGTACTAATTATCTGGGTTTCACTATGGTTGTTCAGAGGCACACTCCTCGGTTACGTAAGGGCGGTTCCCCTAGGGTAACTAACCGGACAACATAGTGGGTTGCTTAGAGGCACACTCCTCGGTTACGTAAGGGCGTAGTCCCTAGGGTAATCTAACTTGAGCAACATCGTAACATATCATTGAATCGTATTAACATATATCTGGTAATACAAACACGTAAGCAACACTTTGAACTCACCAGCGTAGTCTGACACACTTGTTTGCATGCTTGTAGGTCATTATCGTTTGGAACATGGACTTGCTATCTGGGAGTGCTGGAGTGGTCATGGATCGAGACTCTTGGGTGATTTATAAACGTTACATTGATTCTGAGTGTTATCATGAAACTATTACTAAACGAATTAATACATGCTTCCGCTACACAACTTTTGAGAATTGATAACATGTTGACATTTTATAATAGTAGTTAATGTCATGACTTATTTAATATCTATCATTGGTTCAATGTGATTGGTGGCTCGAACTCTGATGCGTAACGCGCCTCGCGAGGTTTCCGCAGGTGGAATTTTGGGGGTGTTACAAGTAACAGACACACAAAAAATGCATCAACAACAAGACAACTCTCTTAAACTCTCTGGTGTGTTCTCTTGGTTCTGTTCTGTGTAGCAAGTATGTATATATAGCCAACATGCCCATCAACCTCAAAAGATGTACTGGTCCCATGAATTGGCCCAAGAAAGACCTAAGCCCACGAAACATAGATCCTTCGTCTATGAGATTCACGAAAGATATAAACCCATGAAACATGAAGGTTCTTCATGGGAATCATTCAGTGAACAACTAAAGGGACGAAGAAGGTTCTTCGTAAAGATGTTCTTTGTGAACATTGTCATTTGTTGGTTCCATCATTCCAGAATGACCAGGCCTTTCGTTACATGCATGTTGGTTCCATCATTTCAACACTGTAGAAGCCATAAGGGTCTTGAGTTCAGTGTAGTTAGTTTCCGAACATTGTTTACACATTTATATACCAACTAAGGGACAAGAACGTTGGCATTTCTAAGCAGTGAAGATTACGAGCGCATACAGTTTTTATGTTTGTTTAAGTGATCCAATAGATCTGAGTAAAAACCAGTCACAACAATTAAAAAGACTCACCATAAGATTATCCAGCCAGAAATACACAATCACAAGACTGGATGGTTGTCATGATCATGAGATTTCCGATTCTGGTAGGTCAATTGAAAGATTAATGTGCCACATTTACACGATTTATTGTGGAAAGAGGGGTATTAAAACATAAGCTAATCCATTGTTTAAGTAAGTAATGAGGTGTTGATATTGCAACAGTTATTGTTGATGAATATTTCTTCAGATCATCATAAGTTACCTAAATAGACACATATCCTTATGCCTGGCTTGCAAAGAGAAGAACTATCAAAATAATAATCTTGACTTCATTGGTTGTTTATGTAAATATCAGTCTTCACAACCAAAAAAATTAGCAAGCATATATCGCAACCAATAATTAACAAGGCAAGATTAAAAAGATTGATTAAAAGTACTCATAACTAGGAGAACTCCCACAAGTTTCCCACAAACGATAATTCCCACAAGTTTCTGACAAGACAACAAACAAACAAAAAACAACCCTAGATTTTCTCACAATCATTCGACAAAATAGCCACATCAGTTCACTTAGCTTTTTGAAAGATTAAGAAGATTTTTTGACCAGATTTCTTCTCAGCTTAACAGCCCATTATAGCACAATTGAAGACAAAGTTATTACTACTTTTCCAGCCAAACCTCATCCACTGTGGTGGCCCTTCGCTAGGGACCCATGAATATATCTCTATATATCTATTCTGGGTATCTCTAGGACCACAAATGATGACGACACGATTCCCACATCCTCTAAATGCAATACCCCAACCATCCCTACTGTGTGCTATTTCAGGCAACCTTCCAATAGCAACCCATTCTTTGTTCTTCTTGCTATACATCTTCAGTTCCATTGCTGCACTATCAGCAGCATATAACTCATTGCTTGCCACTGCAAGCAGCGGCGGAGCCATTCCAGGTGCGCCACCACCACGTGACATGTTGGGAATTTCAGTCCACTTTTGGGTATCCAGATCATACTCTTCTCCACATGTCAATGGATTTGAATCATTAATGCTAATCCCTCCTATTACATAAAACTTACCATCCATAAAGACCCCAGAACTCAATTTCCGCGGCTTAATCATACTAGGAAGTGTCTTCCAAGTCCCTGTCTCACTGTCGTAACTTTCTACCGCATCCATGATCTTTCCATTTCGATCCACACCACCTGCAAAGATTGCAATATTCTTAAAACTGGCCGACCCAAGCAACCATCTGGGTTCATTCATTGGCAGCCCTTGTGACCATGAATTTGTTAATAAACTGTACTTGTAGATATCCGGACCAAGCATATCATTTCCTATAACCAGCAGGTCTGTGCCAACTGCCATGGACTCTTTATCCGAGAACTGGAAGCCTAAGTCAGTATCCATCAGGGGTAGATTCATCCATTTCTCGTTGACAGGATCAAAAGCTTCCCTCTTCAATGGGTCACAAGAAAAATAGACCCAATGTTCAATTACTTGATGAACGCTTCTTAGCCTATAAAGTTCACCACTTCTAATGAGCTCACGAAAACTCCGGTTTAGTGACGCGATGCGAGCATAGTTGTATCTTGGCAGGCACATGAGACTTTTCATTGTGAGGTCACGACCGATGACATGGATCAACGAACTCATATCCAAACCTTGTTCCGTTTCCTTGATCACCTACAAGATTACAGTCATATTAAGCACCTTGAGCATGCATATTATGATAATCGACACCATTTTAAGGAAACAACTAACGAACTTGTATAGTTACATAATAATAATAATCCACATCTATTCTGTTTTAAAATTTAAGGTAACTATTAGTGTGCTTGTTTGTTGAACTCTAAAAAATAATAGTTTATAAAACAGAAAAAAGACCAATGTACTTGCAAAAATTACATGGATAACAATTCTAAACCTTATAAATAATAAAATTCCCTTTTCTACGATACAGAATGTGATTTGGTATATTGCTTGTAACTAATTCAACGGGAATGACCCAAACAGTGAGTTGCAAAAGAAAAACCATATCTTGCTAATTAGAAATGGAATGAGTTAAGTTACCAAAATTAGGTTAGGACAAATTAGTGCAAATAAGAACGCCTCAAAGTATATAACTTTAATCAAAATCCGCCATTTCCATTAAAGAATTAATTTTTAACAACAAAATACAATCTTAACTGATGCTAGATTATTGAATAAAAATAAAGGTTGGTATCGACGAAGAAGTTTCAATGCAGGTGAGTTACTCAATAATGAAATTCATGTTCGGTGTTGATGTTTAAGTTTTAATGCGGATAAAGAGTTCACTACCTAGGTTCAATTGTCACTGAAGAACAAATGTTCACTAGTAAAGATTTGTGAGAGTTCCAAGTAGTGCGCACACCATGTTCCAGTACAATTACAAGATTTTGAAGACAGATGCGGATACGATCACAAGAACTTGTACTATGTTTTCCTTGTTACTAAAGAGAATAGTTTTTCATGACTCATTATGTTCGTTCTTATTGCTTCTAAAACCTTAGAATTAACAATTTAGATTGATTTTAGTTGTACAACTAAATTGAATGTTGGTGGAGAGCCCCCTAAGTATTGTAATAATCTCTAATGGGATGTGTGCTTGTAGTTATACTTTGAGGCTTGAGGTGAAATGTTTTTATTATTGTGCTAATGATTAGTGTTCTTACTTTTCTTTGTATGTTTAAGTGTATATTAATAAATGTGATTTCACATTTATTAGCAATCATGGTGTCCATGTTGGTTCTTGAGTAAGCAAATCAGAAGACACATATGTACTTGTAAAAGTTAAATGGTAAAAAAAATCTAAACCATACAAAATGATATTGTAAATTATAAAATTCCTTTTTCTACCATACAAATTGTGATTTAGCGTATAGCTTGTAATTAATTTAATGAGCATGCTACAAGAATGCTTTGCAAGGAAATTTAAATCTAACTAATTAGAACTAGAACGGGCTAAGTTACCAAAATTAAGTGGGGACAAAATAGAGTAAATAAGATACAATCACAAAAACTTATACTTTGTTTTCCTGATAACTAAATAGAATAGTTTTTCATGACACAATATGTTCTTAGGAACAATGGTTCTTATTGGTTTTAAAACCTTAGAATTAACAGTTTAGATTGATTCTAGTTGTACAACCAACTTGCATGTTGGTGTAGAGCCCCCTAAGTATTGTAATAATCTTTAATGAGATGTGTGCTTGTAGTTATGCAATTCCTATTGAGAGAGATATACTTTGAGGCATAAAGTGAATTGTGTTTTTTCTTTTATTGTGTTATTATTTAGTTTTTTATAGTTCTTTGTAAGTTTGAGTATATATTATAATGTGATTTCACGGTTCATAGAAAGCAATCACGGTGACCTTGTCTGTTCTTTTGTAAGTAAATCATAAAAAAACACTCATGTACTTGAAAAAGTTAATGATAACAAATCCGTACAAATTAGATTATAAAGTAAGAAATTCCTTTTTCAGTGATACAAAGTGTTATTTAGTGTATGGCATGTAGATAATTTACTGACCATGGCACAAAACAATGTGTTGCAAGGCAATTTATATCTATCTAATTGGAAATGAAATGCGCTAAGTTACATATAGTGAGGACAAAATAGAGTAAATAAGAATGTCTCATTAAATATAATTAACTCAAAATCCGCCATTTTCATAATGAAATTTTCCACAATAAAATACAAATTTTAGTTGATGCTAGATTATCGAATAATATGGGTTGAATTTGAATATAAGAAACTTTTTTCTCAAAATATTTTAATATAACTGTTCTCTTTTTTCTTTATTAATCATATAGGATACAGAGAGAATAAGGAAAGTGTTGACCATTGTTTGTGTAAAGTTGTCACTCCTCTACTTTGTCAAGTGTATTTCAATTTAACTTCATTTAACTTTATATGTGCTTTTTGAATATTACATTTCGCATATGCATTAATGTATATGTTTTCCCCAAACCAATAAAAACACACAAAAAAGATGTAAGTTTTTTTTTTCAAATTCTGTTCGTTATTACTATTTTTCTGTTCAATACCTCACATTTTGTAAAAAGAAAAAAAAATATAGGCACAAGAAAATATTTTAATTATATAACTAAATGTGATATGTATAAATAAGTTTTATAGTCTTTGAACTAAGAGTTTTATTTTTTTCTAAATCAGCAATTAGGAACTAGTTGAATATATAAAGCATAATAACACCTTTATAGGTAAAGGTAAGGACATAACAGAAGCACATTTTTCTTTTTATAATTTACTGGAACTATTGATATGCTTGTTGATCTATAACAGAAGCTAAAAAGCTGAAAAATGTTCTTCTAAACATTATTGGAAAAGACAAATTTAAAACGTAATAATGTAAATTAGCTAGTTTATTCACACTACAAAAAGCAATTCATTCGATGGAAATGATATAGAATTTGATTGTTAATCAAAACTGGTTTCTTTTATAGAAATGGACTAAAACAATGAGCCGACATTTACTTAATAACTTTGTAAAGCAACAAACAATACTAAAACACATAGTTTTTAATACTAAATCTTCTTTTTTAGTGGAATTTGAAAGATGTAACTTACTGAATTGGATGGTTTAAAATAGATTGAATAGCGAACCCGCTTTATAGAACTTCTCTGCCAAGCTCCGACAATGACTTTTGAGAATAAAGAAAGCATTGAACTTAAATTTGAGAACTATGATAGTTTAATAAATTTATTTGAGATTATATAGGACTTAGAGAGAGAAATCAATTTGCAGAGAGAAAAAATACATTTAATTTTAGAGAGAGAAAAGATATATAATATTTAGATGTAAGTTTTTTTTTTTCAAATTCTGTTCGTTATTACTTTTTTTTCTGTTCAATACCTCACATTTTGTAAAAAGAAAAAAAATATAGGCACAAGAAAATATTTTAATTATATAACTAAATGTGATATGTACAAATAAGTTTTATAGTCTTTGAACCAAGAGTTCTATTTTTTTCTAAATCAGCAATTAGGAACTAGTTGAATATATAAATCATAATAACACCTTTATTGGTAAAGGTAAGGACATAACAGAAGCACATTTTTCTTTTTATAATTTACTGAAACTATTGATATGCTTGTTGATCTATAATAGAAGCAAAAAATATGAAAAATGTTCTTCTAAACATTATTGGAAAAGACAAATTTAAAGCGTAATAATGTAAATTAGCTAGTTTATTCACACTACAAAAAGTAATTCATTCAATCGAAATGATATAGAATTTGATTGTTAATCAAAACTAGTTTATTTTATGGAAATGGACTAAAACAATGAGCCGACATTTACTTAATAACTTTGTAAAGCAACAAACAATACTAAAACACATAGTTTTTAATACTAAATCTTCTTTTTTAGTGGAATTTGAAATATGTAACTTACCGAATTGGATGGTTTAAAATAGATTGAATAGCGAACCCGCCTTATAGAACTTCTCTGCCAAGCTCCGACAATGACTTTTGAGAATAAAAAAAGGATTGAACTTAAATTTGAGAACTATGATATTTTAATAAATTTATTTGAGATTATATAGGACTTAGAGAGAGAAATCAATTTGGAGAGAGAAAAAATACATTTAATTTTACAGAGAGAAAAGATATATAATATTTAGAGAAAGAAAAAGGATATAATAATTTAAAGAAAGAAACAGAAAAATATACACACATGGTACACGCCAATAATCAACTCACTATTTTTCTCTCTTGGTCCCTCAACTTTGGTAATGATATGTCTAGCCCTTAACTTTAATATTGTTTTCCTTACTTATTTTTTATTATTTACTCTATTTTTTTCTTTTTCTAGCTTTTCACATTAATAAGGTTTTTTTTTTAATTTTCATTATACACTTAAATATAATTTTCTTTCTTTATTTTTCAACTATGGTTAATATAATTTTAATACTTACACGTGGTACGCTCCAAGTTAAAATTGAAAAGGCAGCTTTTATTCTTTTAGTCGACTTTCTTTCTGGTTACAGTAGATTTTTTAAGAATAAGAAAGGATTGAATTTGGATATGAAAATATGATAGTTTAATATAATTATTTATTATGGAAATAATAGATGAAAATAGACAAAAACACATATAGAATTTAGAGAGAGAAAATGCGTATTTAATTTTAAAGAGAAAAAGGCATATAATGTTTAGAAAGAGAAAAAAATATATACGATTTAAAGAGATATATAAAAGTGTAACAGTTGCCTTAAATTTAGCATTCTCATATTTATCATGTGTCCAATATTTTATTTTTATTTCATACATCGACTTTTTTAAGGAATAAATTAGTTAATAGTAACCAAGTTTTTTCAAAAGTTCAAGCACGGTCATTCAAAGTTTTTTTTTATTACTTGAAATTCACTCAACTTTACAATGCTATATATTTTTTATAAATGTTTGTTTGTTTCTATATTAAGTAAAATACTAATCAAATATATATAAATCTCTCTTACTAATATGTGAAAAAAAAATTTTCAACTTGAAGTAGGAGATAATAGCCAAGAGAAAAAGGATTCTCTCAAAAAAATTTAACAGCAAAGGGGCATAAATAGATACAAGACCCAACAAGAAAATCCTAGCCTAGGTCGAGAAACAAGAAACTACATCCATATAAAATTGGATTTTTAAGCCACTCAAACCAACTAGTTTCAACCTTATGGTTCCTATCCATGAACCACAAAAAAAAGAAACTAACAATAGAATAAAAATGAAATCTTTGTTGTTCTGCGTTCTCCAAAAAACCAACCTAAGTCACCTACAAAATTTTCCTTCAATACAACGAGTCCACAATATTTGAAAAATTCCCTTATCAAACAGAAGAGGGGAGAGCATATCCAACTACCTAGAAATCAATCTCCAAGTATTCACTACATTAGCACAATCAGTTAAAAATATGATCCAAAGTCTCCACATGATTAGAAAAACGAAGCCATGAAAAGATGGAATATCCAAAATGTTGTTGCTTAAATTAACTTTTGTAGGTAATCACTCCACTAGGATCCGCCATGCCATAATGTTAACTCCTCTAGGAACAAATCTATACAGACCTAGACCTATCGAATAATCCCCCATAAGAAGAAGAATCGGGTCAATAAACTGGTGTGTGCATCTGAGCGTGAACTCATCTTAAAAATCAAGGCACCAAACTCATTAATTTGTCGCCGATTCTATACCACCTTCCAAATTCCTACACCAGTTCCATTTCCATCCAAACAATTTATTCCCTTCGATCATAAATAAATCAATCATTATAACGATTGAGATGAATAATCCATGGAATCTCTAAACTTCTTGAAGATCTCCGGCCCATGTCTTACGCTAGAATAAGGTCCATGCCATGTCGCCTACTTTTCCCCTATAGATGTAAAAGGTAAAATACATTTATCATTAACCAGAGAATAAGATTTAACAATATGATTCTAGATTTAAGTGGCGGATCCACATGGAAATCACTCATCACTGTTGCCAATTGAACCTTAATATAATTATATACACATTGGTATACCAAAAATGAGAAAAAAAATTAAATAAATAAAGCATTTCTAAGCTGGTGGAGACACTGAATGCGCATGGACGGAACCAGGGGCCAAGAGGGTTCTTTGACCCCAACCATAGGAATCCATTGGCTTTTTATATATAAAATCTTAGATTTTTTCTAGTAAAAATACGATTCCGAGGCTCTACTTGTAGCGGGTAGAGAAAAAAGCCTTTGGATGACCCACATAAATAAGTTATAGTTCTGCCACTAGAGTGTGTACAATTTTTATATTAGTTTCAGTGAACCAACAGATCCGAGTATAAACCAATAATTTGAATATGCAGTCAAACCACTACAAAACCTGATCATGATCTGCAAACAATTATGATGAGCTGAGCAAGAGAATTTTATACCGCAATTCAATTATAAGATCTAATGTGTATTTGCCAATTGCATGATATAGTCTAGAAAGTGAGTAAAACATCAGGTAATCCGTCGATGAAGTAATGTCGTGTTGAATCTACAACAGTTATTGTTGATGGATATTTCTTCAAATCACCATGAGTCTTTACAACCAAAAATTACCAAGCATTGATTGCAACAAATCAAAAGAGTAATAACAAGGCAAGATAAAGAACCTGGATTCATAGTACACATAAAACTAAGACAAATTACTTAGATTTTTGAATCATTATATAACAATACAAAAACTAACTTGGGGTATCACCAACTTATTTAACCGACGTGTCCGTACAAACTTTTTCGGTTGTTTACGGCAATTACGACTGCGACGCTGGTAGGGATTATTTAGTTATCGCATTGTTTTTCCCGAATTTCCCATACAAAGTGATATTACAAATTATAACGTATTTTTTACCATTGACGTATAGCGAGATAAACATCCCTACTTTTACAAGGCATTTTTGCATGTGAGACACAACAAGACCGACGGAGGAAGACGACAGCCGTTGCTGTTGATCTTGGTGCAAAGGTATGGTTTTTGTAGGTCCCTATCCGGTGAATGACGAACCTCAAACCTTGTTATACTAACTCACTAGCGAGTGCGGAATCCAAGCTAGCAAGCAAACCGAGTTAGTAGCAAGTAGAGAAACAAACACACAAGTTCACCGATTAACACAACTTGTATTAATGCAATGAGGGTTCGGTTACAAGCTCAATGTTTACAGAAATGTTCTATAAACTCTCAAAGTGTGTGAGTGTTTCGGACAGAATGCTCTCAGCCTGTGTGTGTGTATTCTCTCTAACTCTCTGTCTTCTGTCTACTGAACTCAACACATTGCATGGGTATATATACCCAAACACAGCAGGTCTGCTCGAAGGATCCGATAGATGGTCCGAAGGATCATCTATCGATCACAACATGTTCGAAAGATGAGCATGGACCTCGAAGGATGATCCTTCGAGGTCTAACATTCGAAGCATATCTTTCGAGCACCTCGAAGGATCAACAGTATCCTTCGAGGCTATCCTTCGATACAGACAGACATCTTTCAACATATTGGCCAAGTCAAACTAGGAGGATAGATGACTTGGTCAACTTACAGACTACCAAGGACATCGTTTACATACAGACCGAATACAGACAAAGTACAGACACAAGTGCACCAACAAACTCCCCCTTGGCTGTAGCTTTGTCTTTATCTTCTATAGTTGTAGACTCGTCTCGAACTTCGACGGTCTTGGGTCTTCGAGTTCTCAAAACTCTGATGTCCTTTCAAGTCTTCAAAGTCGGAGGATCTTCAAAGTCTTCACGTCTTGAAAGCAGAGAGTGTATCAACAAACTACCCGTATCATGTAAGAAGTGTGTTGACAAACTCCCCCTTAACATAAGCTCCCCCTTGAGTTATGCTCGTGAAAAGACTTTATCTTTATGAAGTGAGATCCTTGTGGTGTTGATGATGGCCAGCGGCAACTCGATCATCTTCATCTTTTGAGCGCCTTCTCGTCGTGTCTTCATTCCAAAGCTTGTCATCGACTATGTTCTCCCAGCCTTTAGAATCTGCACATGCAAGAAATCTAAACGCGTAATGAGAACAACTGCTTGGAATATAGTTAACATACACACATGACACACGAATGACCATGTCATAATCAAACACCGTCCGACAGTTTGAAAGTTTAAATTTGTCAATTTTTAGACCTTAACTTTCAAACATGCAATATTTTGACCGTTTATGAAGATTTAGTCAGTTCGGTTTTCAGTCAGGTTTCAGGTAACGAAGACTTGAGCTCCAACATCGTACGATCGAAAATAAAGTAGAAATAAAATCTTTTTGGCTTTTATAAAGTTTATATTAAAACACTCCTAAAATCTTTTTGGTATTTTTGAAAGTAAAAGACAACAATTTAAAATCCTTTGAGTGTTATCAAACGACATCACCGCTAATGTCGTGCTGATATGCACCAAACGACGAAACTGTTTAAAAGAAATAATAATAAGAGTTAAGCGGTACATAAATATATACAGACATTCTTTTTGCGAGTTTCGAGGGTAAGAGAATCATATCAGTGTACGGTCATGCCAAAACACTCTTGTTGTTCAGTTAGTTAATATTAAGATAAGCATCCTATAACAATTATCGGTATTGTTGTCCACTTAAGCTCAACTTATCAGATGTAATCATGGCGAGGGGATACGTTAAGGTATGATTTATACTTACCGACCGGTGTTCATCCACATCACGACACATTCCCGTATCAAGGTATGCACGAGAGTTCATCTTACCGGTGAGTATACCGATTATCATCTGTTTGACCGTATAAATTGTGAGATACTCACTTATTTTGATTTGAAAACAAGTCCTATGTGATATAATCACTTATTGATGAGGAACTTGATTTTCGTATGCATGAGGGCACAGGTGCAAGTCCGTGAACAGGTCAGTACTTCCGTACAGCAGAGAGACGAACTTGACACCCGGATAAATGTGATATTTTATCACTTATTTGATTTGGACATGTGATTGTTTATCACTTATTGAGGTCGAATGCAGTATGCAATATGTACACGTATGTATAGTATCATGGAAGATCTAGACTTGCGTCCCCGTTATTTTTCGGTAAAAGATACAACCATGATACCCAGATGATAAGCAGCATAAAGACCGAATATCTCAGAACCTCGGCAATCTATCAAACGAAATTTCGGTACTAAGACCATATGCCAATGAATGGTTCCAACCTGGTCTTCAGTCGATTAAGATTTATATCACCCTGCACACTTTAAAATGATTGTGAGCCTACCGATACATCTTATATAGAGCTGCTTATCGTTTTGCATTTAAGGTTTAAAGAGGTTAGGATAGACCACTGATGTACTATCATTTTCTCTTTTGCTCGCCAGGAAACTCATTTTTGTTTTTCTATGTTTTTGTGTTTTAGAAATTTTTCGATGTTTTTGTATTTTCCAATTTTTGGAATTACTCCCCCTAAAATCAACAAACTAAGATAAATTTAAAAACACACAAAGATATTTACAAAAATGATTTTCCGATGTTGGTTTTACTCTTGCTTGACCTTAATGCCGTTTACCAATAATAAAAAGTCAAATCTTGATTTGTCAAAAGCTTTGGTAAATAAGTCGGCACGTTGGTCATCGGTGTGGACCTTAACAACATCGATTAGCCTTTTCTCAAAGCAATCACGTATGAAGTGATATTTGATTTCGATGTGTTTGGTCTTTGAATGCTGCACAGGATTTCTAGTGATATCTAAAGCAACAGAATTATCAACGTAAATAGGAGTAGTTAGGAATTCAAAATCGTAGTCCCGCATTTGTTGTTGGATCTAAAGAACTTGGGAGCAACAACTTGAGGCAGCAATGTATTCAGCTTCGCATGTTGATGTAGCGACACACGTCTGCTTCTTGCACTGCCATGTAACTAGGCGATTTCCTAAGAACTGACATCCAGCCGTTGTGGATTTACCGTCGATTTTGCATCCGCCAAAATCAGAATCACTGAAAGCTACCAATTCAAAGTTATTATCCCTAGGGTACCACAGACCGGTGTCAGGGTACGCCTTCAAATAACGAAAAATCCTTTTAACAGCAGCAAGATGTGAGGCCTTCGGGTTAACTTGATATCTGGCAAGCAGGCATGTTGGGTACATTATGTCTGGCCTTGATGCTGTGAGGTACATAAGAGATCCGATCATAGCGCGATAGTTTGAGGGACTAACAGCTTCTCCCTTCAAATCTGGAGTAATTCCGTGATTGGTTGGCAATGGGGTACCAATGGGCGTTGCATCAGACATTTGGAACCGGCTCAAGATGTCACCAACATATTTAGTCTGATGGATGAATATCCCAGACTCTGTTTGTTGTACTTGTAGGCCCAAGAAGAAGGTCATTTCCCCCATAGCACTCATCTCGAATTTATCCTGCATGATGCGCTCGAATTCCCTACACAAGACATCATTAGTAGAACCAAAAATAATATCATCAACGTATACCTGTACCAGAAGAAGATCTCCATCTTGTTCTTTGATGAAGAGAGTACAGTCGATAAGACCTCTACGAAAACCGTTCTCCAGCAGATAGTGAGATAAGGTTGCATACCAAGCTCGTGGTGCTTGATGAAGACCATAAAGAGCTTTGTTGAGCAACCAAACCCGATCGGGATGGATAGGATCTTCAAAACCTGGAGGCTGTTCGACATATACCTCTTCTTCAACCACACCATGTAAAAATGCACTTTTCACGTCCATCTGATAAACCTTGAATCCTTTGAAGGACGCATAGGCTAGAAAGATTCGAATTGCTTCGAGACGTGCAACAGGTGCATAGACTTCGTTGTAGTCGATCCCTTCAATCTGACGAAAACCCTGAACGACTAAACGAGCTTTGTTTCGGATAACAACTCCGCGGTCATCCTTTTTGCATTTGAAAACCCAACGGGTACCAATCTTCTTGTATCCAGCAGGTTTCTCTACTAGTTTCCAGACACCCAGCTTCTGGAATTGTTGCAGTTCTTCCTGCATTGCTTCAACCCAAGCGCTATCTTTCAAGGCTTCTTTCCATGTTCTTGGTTCTTCCTGTGAGACATAACACGCGAAGGACCAGTCGTTTTGTTGCCCGGATTCTCGAATAGCTGCATACAAGCCTGCATTGTTGTTGTTTCGCAACATGTTTCTTGTTTGTACGCCACTTTGCACATTTCCAATGATGTTTTGTTGAGGATGGGTATTATGAATCCTTGTTTCTGTATTATCTGGAACTGGAACATTTATACCCAGGTTGTTAAGATTAAGATCAACAACCAATTCAAGACCCGGAATTGACGAAGAGGATGATGCAGTAGTCTCAGCTGTTCTATGTGTATCCACTGGAGGAGTACCCTCTGAAGTACCATGAACTGCTGTTGTAGGAGCTTCTTGATCTGCATCTAGAAATTCATCATCCTCTGAAGATTCGTTCAATTCGTTTGCATCATGAAAATCCTCATTGTTGAGAGTATTATTGTTCACCGAAGAAGATGGTTCTTGATTAACAAGAATTGGACGAACCACCGGTGAAACTGTTGCATTGTCACTCTCGAAAAACATCCTAGCCGCAGCATTTTCTTCAACGGCTTCAACATTGATCGAATTGAAAAAGTCATCGTACTCAAACATCCAAGGTTGACCCGGATTTTTGACTGGCAAGGTGTGCCTTTGTACTCTGACCTCAGACCATTCCTCGACCCTTTTAGTCTCTAGATTCCAGACTCGTAAGTTAGGGGTGGCATACCCAAGAAAGTATCCATCAATTGCTCTTGCCCCAAACTTTCCATTAGGATCGATGATTGTGCATGGAGCTCCAAACGGTTCTAGATAAGACAAATCTGGTTTCCGTTTTTGAAGAAGCTCAAAGCAGGTCTTGTTGTGTCTTTTGACTGTAAGGACTCTGTTCAATGTGTAACATGCAGAGGCCACAGCTTCAGTCCAGAATGGAATGGGCAACTGTGACTCTACCAACATTGTCCTAGCAGTCTCGATCAATGTGCGGTTCTTACGTTCAGCGACACCATTCTGTTGAGGAGTATAAGCTGCACTAAACTCATGAAGAATACCCTTTGAAGTGCAGAACTCCGCCATGAAATGATTTTTAAATTCAGTACCATTGTCGCTACGTATCCGCCTAACCTTCAACTTATACAAATTCTCAATCTGAATGATTAAGTTTTTGATAATACCAAAGGTTTCACTCTTGTGTGCCATGAACGCAACCCAAGAAAATCGTGAATAATCATCAGTAACCACGAGGCAGTATTGATCACCCCGAATACTCTTGTGCTTGACAGGACCGAACAAATCCATGTGTAAGCGTTCAAGAGGAACTGCCACCGTGTTGATCTTCTTTGTAGGGTGCTTCTTCTTTGTTTGTTTTCCTTTCTGGCACGAAACACAGATGTCTTGAAGATGGAAATTTTTGAGGGGAACACCATTCACCAAATCATTTGAAACCAAATGATTCATTTTTCGTAAGTGAATGTGACCCATTCGTCTGTGCCAAGAGATAGTGTCTTTTTCTGTGGCTTTGGAAACGAAACAAGTTGCTTGTGCAGACGTTGTAATAGCTTGGCTCATGTCAAGGACGTACAAATCATTTATCCTTGGAGCCGACAAGAGAATCCATTCTTTTGGAATTTTGAAGCCGGGTTTCAGCACATAACATCCATTAGCATCAAAGTGTACTGAGAACTGCTTGTCACAGATTTGAGAAACACTAAGAAGATTGTGATCAAGTTGTTGCACAAAATTGATCTTGTCAAAGCTGACAATCCCGTTAGATATCATTCCTTCTCCCGTTATATATCCACCCTTATCTCCAGCAAAAGCAACATAACCTCCTCTAATAGATTTAACGTCGTAGAGAAGCTTCATGTCGCCTGTCATGTGCCTGGATGCCCCACTATCAACAATCCAATGACTACTGATAGTTCCTCCTGAAGCACCCTGCACATGTACTCAAATGAATTAGTTGGAGATGGGGACCCAAGCCATTGTGGTCTTGGGTCTTCCATTTTCATCAATGACAATAACTTCTTGTCTTTGATGGTTGGTGAATTGTGATGGTCCCCCTGATTCAGTAACCGATTTAGGTTTCCATGTCTGTTTTGTTTTACCAGTATCTTTCTTTAAAATTTTAACTTCTTGATTGTTTGAAATTGTAGAAGTTTCTGGTTTTACAGCAACAGATTGTTTTTGAACCGCATCGGTTTTAATCGCTTTTTCTATCTTTTTGACCTGTTGGCATTTCTGTTTCTTTTCCGTTTCTTTTACAAGTCGGGGAACTTGTTTTGTGGAAACAGTTGGCTTACGGTCAGTTTTGCCACGGGGATCATCAACCTTTCCTTTTTGTTTATGAAGATATGGACAATTACGAATAATATGTCCAATGGTTCCACACTCAAAACATGATCTTCGTTCAACAAACCCCGAAGAATCATGTGATCGCTTAGCCGAAGATGTTGAACTTTGTGAGCCCGAGGTACTAGGCTTTGAACTGCTTGATTCATTTCTTTTCTCGACAATAGTTTTCTTGACAAAATCTAAGTTAGATTGATTTTCAAACTTTTCAATTTTGTCTGTTCCCGTCGATTTCACAAAGTTAACATTTTTCTTCTTCTTTTGGTTCGGCTTCTTTTGGACTTGAGCCGGTGATTTTCCTTTGGGTTTGGTGTGATTTTGCTGTGTTGGCACTGTTGGCAATTTCTTGTTGCCAAATTGCTTTCGGATTTCAGCTTTTGGAATAGGCGGACACTGTGTAACTGTAACTTTAGGTCCTGCCTTTCCCAAGAACTTACTCGTCGAATTCTCAAAGACTTTACAGATTAAGGATTGATTAACATTCTTAATGGGAAAATCTTTGTCTGAGTAAATTTTATCATCACCAACTAGAGTGTACAGCAAATTCACACTCTCCGGCTTTTCTGCAGATGAGGACTCAGTTGCAACAGTCTTAGCGGGTTGAACAGGGGGATCACATAGAATGTGATTCTCAAGAGGTATGTCCTCATTTTTGGCTACCGCATCAGACTTTGCTGGGACAGTATCGTCAGATTCATCATCAGACGAATCAGCATCCTCAATCACAACTGGAGGATCTTGATTCTGTTCAGCACTCACAAATGTATCTGCTGACACATCTGAATCTGAGGATACTTCCTTTTGGTATCCGAGTCCTGCAGCAAACTCCTTAACATCTAGAGGCACAGAAGGTTCAAAGAAAACCCTGTCCTCTTCATCAGGCATGGCGTCATAATTATGTCTCACTGGTGGTGGACACTTCTTGTAGCCTATGCATGTGACATCTCTCTTTTCCTTCTGAACGTCAATGATGTGATCTAACACATAGCTAGAACTCAAATAACTGTCTAGCTTGAGTTGGATCGCATCACTTTCGGTTTTCACACAAGCCATCTCTTTTTGCATACTCTCAAGGCGAGATATATACAAATTAATATCAGTTTGTTTTCTTGAAACCATTTTAGTCAGTTCAGTTTTATCCTTCTTTAATGTTTCAATTACTGACTTAAATTCTTTTTCATGGTTTTCATAAAACATGTTGGCTTCTGTGCATTTAGAGAGGTCCACAGTTAACTTCTGATTGTGGATGAATGTCACATCATATTTTTCTTGCAAAGCCTCATGCTTGCTTTGCAAGTCACACCAATCAGCACTCAAGGAACTATGTTTGTCTTGCAAGTCAAACAAACTAGCTTGTAAAGCATCATGTTTGGCTTGCAACTCAGACATGTTTCCTTCCAAATCAGCACACCTAGCATGCAATCTATCACATTCATCACAGTTAATAGCAGTGGGTTCATCGACACATACCTGACTTGATGAACCGTCGACATTAGCCATAAAGGCTGAATGGAGAGAAGACGAAGAGTAAGCAGCCTGATCCACCAGAATAGATCTTCTTTGAGTTTCTGCTACAGCTTCCCCCAAGAGTTCATCAATGTCAATATCATCCGAAACATTAGATGTCTCACCCACATGATCATCACCAGAGTTGGATGATTCTTCATCAACACTCCTGCTGTATCCAGAGGAGTCTTCATCTTCAGACGATTCATCACCACTGGCAGAAGATTCTCCACCACTGGTGTGAACTAGCTCCTTCACAATCTGAGCAAAACATGCTGTTCCATCAGGAGCATCACCACCCAACTGGATTGACCAGTCACAACCTTCATCCACCTGAACTGCAAGTGCTCGGTTGGTTTGGTTATTTGCAGGCACCAATGAACGCTCAGGGTTTCTGTTCTGATTCTGCTGGTTGCCTCGGTTTCTGAAGGGATTTTGATTCCCGTGCTGTGCTGGCTTTGTACATTCCCTTTTAAAGTGGCCCCGTTCACCACAGTTGAAGCACTTAACAGCCTGCTTATCGAACCCATACTTGGTGTCTCGCTTACTTTCCAAGCTGGTTCTGCCAGTACTTTCCATCCAATCCTTTGCTCTTCTCACAGCACTCGCAAAGGCCCACTTGATATCCATCAAGTCCATCTCTTCCTTATCAATCTGCCTGTAATCTTCTTGTGTCAGATTAATGTTTCCAATCTGACCTTCTATCAACCCACAGTACGCGCTCACTACAGTGTTAAGTAGCTCCATGTGTTCCTTAGCTACTTCTACACTGACTTTAGAGAAACTTGAAGTGTCAAGCTGTACTGTATTTGGCTTTGATTGTTGACCTGCAGCAGATGATGTTCCTCCATAACACGCATATTGTGGTTGTTGAGCAGGAGGAGGAGGAGGTGGTTGTATTGGATTTCCATACAGATCTGTGGTTGGAGGCGGCTTTACAGGAACTTGCACTGGATTGCCATACATATCCGTGCTTGTGACAAACGCCGTTTGAAGTGGAGCATGTGAACCGGCTTTTGCAGATGAAGAAGTGGAGGTGCCATAATACATCTCTGGATTCTGTGGCACTGCAACTCTCTTTGCCTTCAACGTTTCTTCCTGATCCTTGTTCTCCAGAAGCTGCACGAAATCGTTAATATTTGTAGTTTTCAACGTTCCGTTGTACTTCAAGATTTCCAGGAAGTTATTCCATTGAGGAGGCAATGCATCGGCAAACTTCTTTACCACCTCTGTTGGAGTCGTAGTGACTTCAAAGTTGGTCAGCTCAGTAAGCAGGTGATAGAAACGGCTTGTCATATCTCCCAAGGACTCCTTATCCATACATGTGAAGCCATCGAATTCTTTCTTCAGTAGATCTCGTCGTAGTTGACGTGTGGCTTCATTACCTACTCCTCTTGTCTTCAATGCATCCCACAGCTTCTTCGTAGTCTTGAAACTGACGAACTGATGATAAATATCCTTGCTTAGTGCTTGAGTGAGAATAGCGTATGCTTTCTTTTCTAAGTCATACGTCTTCTTTTGATCATCAGGAAGATCGGCAAATGTAGCTGTCGAAGAAGCAGCAACCTCGATAGATTGATCGAATTCCGTAGTGAACCGCAACCACAACTCTGTATTTTGACCAAGAATGTATGTATGGAAACGATCAACCCATCCCGGATATTCATTAAGATGCATCAACTTTGGAGGCCTGTTCAAACTTCCGGTTTCACTTTCGCTTAGTAGAAGACTTTGAATACTCGGAGTTTGATTTGAAACAAACGCCCATTGACCAGCTGGAGTGGCATTTGTTTGTGAGGATGTAGATACCGGAGATTCGGCCCATGATGGAGATTGACTGGTATTCATGTATTTTCCACTGTCTGGAGCCGGATTTCCCCACCAACTCGGATTCATGATAGATAAGCAAAATAAATGCTAAGTAAGAATGATCCGAAAGATACACAGCCGAAGGATCCTGGTCGAAGGATCTGAAATCACAGAAACTTGTTAACTACCAACTGACCACAATCGAAAGATCAACTATTGTTTGAAGGATCAACAGTACTCGAAAGATTACTGTTGAGTCTCGAACAATGATTTCGAAAGATTCAAGAGCTCGAAGGATTCTCCTTTGAAAGATCCTTATCTTTCGAGCTAAATCCTTATCTTTCGGACACTGTCTTTCGAATAGATTCCTTTCTCGAAGGATATGATTCAGACTTCGAAGGATGGGTCGAAGGATGGTAATCTTTCGAGCCTTCCTTGATCGAAAGATGGTCTTTCGATGTCGAAAGATATCTTTCGAGACCTCTGACACAGACTGATCTGATGTGAAAGGTTGGTGAAAAGGCGACAGGTTGGTAAGTCAACTTTCGGCAAGATGGTATGTGCAGGCTGTCCTTTCACCACCAACTTTGAAAATTTTGCCAAAAATGAAAAACCTTATCTTAACCACAGTCACCGGAATTTTTAACCGGAGCTTTCGCCGGAAAACACAAAGTTACTCAAAAACAAGTTTTTAAGTTACCCAACCCCACTTTAAACACTCCCGGTTAGTTTAGACACGTTTTTACTCAAAGAAAATGCAAGAAACTAAGTAAAAACAGGTGCAAAACCAAGTGTTTCAACACACCAAAACTTGTAAAAACCCGGTTTTAAACAAGGTAAAGAGCCAAGGCTCTGATACCACTTGTAGGTCCCTATCCGGTGAATGACGAACCTCAAACCTTGTTATACTAACTCACTAGCGAGTGCGGAATCCAAGCTAGCAAGCAAACCGAGTTAGTAGCAAGTAGAGAAACAAACACACAAGTTCACCGATTAACACAACTTGTATTAATGCAATGAGGGTTCGGTTACAAGCTCAATGTTTACAGAAATGTTCTATAAACTCTCAAAGTGTGTGAGTGTTTCGGACAGAATGCTCTCAGCCTGTGTGTGTGTATTCTCTCTAACTCTCTGTCTTCTGTCTACTGAACTCAACACATTGCATGGGTATATATACCCAAACACAGCAGGTCTGCTCGAAGGATCCGATAGATGGTCCGAAGGATCATCTATCGATCACAACATGTTCGAAAGATGAGCATGGACCTCGAAGGATGATCCTTCGAGGTCTAACATTCGAAGCATATCTTTCGAGCACCTCGAAGGATCAACAGTATCCTTCGAGGCTATCCTTCGATACAGACAGACATCTTTCAACATATTGGCCAAGTCAAACTAGGAGGATAGATGACTTGGTCAACTTACAGACTACCAAGGACATCGTTTACATACAGACCGAATACAGACAAAGTACAGACACAAGTGCACCAACAAAACTTGTAGGTCCCTATCCGGTGAATGACGAACCTCAAACCTTGTTATACTAACTCACTAGCGAGTGCGGAATCCAAGCTAGCAAGCAAACCGAGTTAGTAGCAAGTAGAGAAACAAACACACAAGTTCACCGATTAACACAACTTGTATTAATGCAATGAGGGTTCGGTTACAAGCTCAATGTTTACAGAAATGTTCTATAAACTCTCAAAGTGTGTGAGTGTTTCGGACAGAATGCTCTCAGCCTGTGTGTGTGTATTCTCTCTAACTCTCTGTCTTCTGTCTACTGAACTCAACACATTGCATGGGTATATATACCCAAACACAGCAGGTCTGCTCGAAGGATCCGATAGATGGTCCGAAGGATCATCTATCGATCACAACATGTTCGAAAGATGAGCATGGACCTCGAAGGATGATCCTTCGAGGTCTAACATTCGAAGCATATCTTTCGAGCACCTCGAAGGATCAACAGTATCCTTCGAGGCTATCCTTCGATACAGACAGACATCTTTCAACATATTGGCCAAGTCAAACTAGGAGGATAGATGACTTGGTCAACTTACAGACTACCAAGGACATCGTTTACATACAGACCGAATACAGACAAAGTACAGACACAAGTGCACCAACAAAACTTGTAGGTCCCTATCCGGTGAATGACGAACCTCAAACCTTGTTATACTAACTCACTAGCGAGTGCGGAATCCAAGCTAGCAAGCAAACCGAGTTAGTAGCAAGTAGAGAAACAAACACACAAGTTCACCGATTAACACAACTTGTATTAATGCAATGAGGGTTCGGTTACAAGCTCAATGTTTACAGAAATGTTCTATAAACTCTCAAAGTGTGTGAGTGTTTCGGACAGAATGCTCTCAGCCTGTGTGTGTGTATTCTCTCTAACTCTCTGTCTTCTGTCTACTGAACTCAACACATTGCATGGGTATATATACCCAAACACAGCAGGTCTGCTCGAAGGATCCGATAGATGGTCCGAAGGATCATCTATCGATCACAACATGTTCGAAAGATGAGCATGGACCTCGAAGGATGATCCTTCGAGGTCTAACATTCGAAGCATATCTTTCGAGCACCTCGAAGGATCAACAGTATCCTTCGAGGCTATCCTTCGATACAGACAGACATCTTTCAACATATTGGCCAAGTCAAACTAGGAGGATAGATGACTTGGTCAACTTACAGACTACCAAGGACATCGTTTACATACAGACCGAATACAGACAAAGTACAGACACAAGTGCACCAACAGTTTTCTTCACTTTTTAATTCAGTTGTTTGAATTTGGATATCATTATTTTCGATACCTACTGTTTCTTCTAAGAAAATTTGATTGATTCATGCTCTTAATTTCTTATGTGATTCTAGCGGAAATATTAGACCCGATTATTTGGGTTACGAAGTTACGATGATTTTTTCTAATTTTTTTTCTTTTGTGTAAACATTTTAGATGTAATTTAACATCCTGTAAAAAAAGCATATAATTGAATACAATGATATATTCCACAAAATGCAATTACATTAATATGGGTATTAATCCATGTGTAAAAAAATCAAATGATATCCTATTGCTGGAATGCTGAACATGATTCAGAGGCATAGGTCTTCAAGTTGCATGGACTCCCTCATTTGTATTTAAAACACATGTTTGTTTACATTAAAAGTATAACCAATGTTTGCTTATAAATGTGCTGATGATTTTCCTTTTTTAGTCGGAACTCTACTAACATTGTTCTTGCAGTTTCGATTATCGTCCGATTCTTCCTCTCCGCGACACCATTTTGTTGTGGAGTATAACGAGAACTGTATTCATGAAGAATGCCTTTAGAAGTACAGAACTCATCCATAACTTGATTCTTGAATTCGGTTCCGTTGTCGCTTCGGATCCTCTTCACTTTCAACGAATAGAGATTCTCCAACATTGTAAGAAGATCCTTGAGGATGCCAGGAGTTTCACTCTTGTGTGCCATGAAGGATACCCAAGAAAATCTAGAATAGTTATCGGTAACCACTAGACAATAAGCATCTCCGAATGTTGTCTTGTGCTTCATAGGTCCAAAAAGGTCCATATGAAGACGTTCGAGAGGTATGCTGACATCGTTGATTTTCTTCAAAGGGTGAGACTTCTTCGCTTGCTTCCCTTTTTGACACGAGACACAGATATCTTGTAAATGAAAGCTTCTCACAGGCACACCATTCACAAGATTGTTTTTCACCAAATGGTTCATCTTCCTCAAGTGAATATGCCCCATTCTTCTGTGCCAAGATATAGACTCCTTTTCTGTGGCTTTCGAGACAAAGCAAGTGACTTGTGCAGATGTTGTAATCGCTTGGCTCATATCGAGAATATAAAGATCATTAACTCTCGGAGCCGATAAGAGAATCCATTCTTGTGGAATTTTGAACCCAGGTTTAAGCACATAACAACCGGCATCATCAAAATGCACGGTGAACTTTTTATCGCAGATTTGCGACACACTAAGAAGATTATGATCAATTTGACGAACATAATTGATCTTATCGAAGCACACAATACCATTGGAGATACTTCCCTCTCCAGTGATGTATCCGCCTTTGTCTCCCGCAAATGCGACATAGCCTCCTCTAATATTTCTCACGTCGTACAGAAGCCGTAAGTCGCCAGTCATGTGCCTGGATGCTCCACTATCAACAATCCAATGACTATTAACAGTTCCTCCTGGAACACCCTGCACATGTCGTTTAAAGATCAGTTGAGGATGGGGACCCAAGCCTTAGTGGTCTTGGGTCGTCCCTGAGCATCACGAAATGTGATCTCAATTTCTTGATGATTCTCAAGCACAACTGCTCCCCCTGAATTATCACCCGTCTTAGGTTTCCAAGTTTGTTTCTGCCTACCAGATTGAGTATTGTAAACAGTTTTTGAAGCTTCTGGTTTTGCTGGTTGTGAAACACTTGGTTCCCTTTTAACTGTTTTAACTTCAGATTTCAAAGCTTTTTCAACAGTTTTTATGTTCTTACATCGTTGTTTAGTTTCTTGTTCTTTAACTGTTCTTTTATCACGTTTTGGTGAAACTGAATGACGTTGAGGGTGACCTTTTTCAGGTGGCGCTTTCTCAACGAATTTATCCTTTGGATCGTTTGGGCAATTTTTAATGATATGCCCAAACTCCCCACATTTAAAGCATGTTCTCCTTTCCACAAACTTAGGAGAATTCGATTGAACAACAGATGTCGAACTCGTGGACCCTGAGGTACTTGCTCTTTCATCACACCCGTTTGTATTTTGAGTGTAATTGTTATCACTGTTACATTTTAAGATCGTGACTTGTTGTACAAAATCAGTGTTTGATTTGTTTTCAAAGGTCTCAATCTTATCAGTACCCTTTGATGATACGAATTTGACATCTTTTGCTTTCTTTTGAAAATGAGCTCCTTTTGTTTCCGATTTCATTTGAGAGACATTAGGCTTTTGAGCTCGTTTGACAGGTTGCTTACCATTAGAAGCACTAGGTCGTTGAGTGGTTGGTGATTTTTGATTACCAAACTGTTTTCTGATCTCATCCTTAGGAATTGGATCACATTGTGTTACAACAATTCTCGGAAGTGTTTTTCCCAAAAGTTTGTTTGTGTTATCTTCAAAGACTTTATCAATCAAGGAAGGATTGACATTCTTAATTGGAAAATCATGATCTGAATAAATTCTTGAATCACCAACCAAAGTGTACAACACATTACTGCTCTTAATGGTAGACACGGACTTCTTGTTAACTTTGGTAGGATCTATCACTTGTCTGACGATTGATGGATCAGCAGGAGTAACAGGATCACAAAGAATGTGATTCTCAAGTGGAATTTCTACTCCTTTCATCTTGTCAAGTGATTTATCCTGATCACTAACATCCAATTCCGATTCATCATCCGATGACTCATAGTCCTTGATAATTGGAGGACTTTGTTTCCTGGATGTTGAGGTTTCTTGTTGCTTAGAGGATGTGTTTGAAGAACTGTCCGGTTTGAACCTTAGGCCAGTAGAAAATTCCTCAAAATCAAGAGGCACACTGGGTTCATACCGTGGCATATCTTCCTCATCAGGCATCTTGGTATAGTTATGCCTCAAAGGGGGCGGACATTTCTTATATCCTATGCCTTTCTGATTTCCCTTCAGTTGTTGAACATCTATGATGTGATCAAGCACAAATCGGGAGTTAGAATAACTTTCCAATTTTTGTTTGATCGCATCATGCTCGCATTGGGCAATGGCTAGTTGCTTCTTGGTTTCCTCAACAATATTTATGTATTCATTTATACTTACTTGTTTATGGTAAACCACTTTGTTCACTTCGGACACGCTTTTCTTTAATGTTTCGATTACAGATTTAAATTCTTTTTCGTTCCGAGTTAAAGCCATATTTGCCTCTTTGCATTTTGAAAGTTCAATAACCAAATTTTGATTATGACTATGAAGCTTTTCTGATTCAAGCTTCATATCTGCACATGATTTACAAACACTAGGAGCAGGAGGTCCAGAATTAACCTGACTTGAAGAGGCTCAGACATTTGCCATAAAGGCAGTTTGAAAAGAAAAAGCTCCATCTTCAGAAAAGAACTTCTCCATTTCTTTAGATGCAGTAGCAGCCTTCTTGATCAGAATTGATTTCTGGCATATGAGCTCATCAGCTTCATTCAATAGATCTTCAACATCAGCACCTCCTTCCTCCTTCACATCAGGCTCAGATTGATTATCCGCAGAAATAGAGCCTTCTTCATCAGAACTTCTAGAATAACCAGAACTGTCATCACTTTCAGAAAATTCTTCTTTATGAACATGCTTGATGTGATTTATGATCTTTGCATAACAAGCTGTTCCACCTCCTTATCACCTTCTCCAAACTGTACAGACCAGTCACATCCTTCATCAGCTTGAACAGTTAAAGCCCGATTGGGATTTGATGGTCCAGACTGGCTCTGATTATTGTTGACTGCCACAATCCTCCTGTCACGGTTTTCTTGCTGGGCATTCACATTCGAAGTACTCGTCTGGTTTCTGAAAGGGTTATGATTGCCTTGTTTTGTTGGTCGAGTGCACTCACGTTTGAAGTGCCCTTTCTCGCCACAATTAAAGCATGTGACAGCATTTATATCGAACCCATACTTAGTATCTTTCTTTCCTTCCAACGAAGTTCTTCCAGTTCGAGCCATGAAATCTTTTGCCCTCCTAACTGCACTAGCAAAAGCCCACTTGATATCCATCAACTCCATTTCATCCTTGTCGATCTGTTGATAATCTTCATGGGTCATATTGATGTTTCCTATATGACCCGCAACCAAACCGCAGTAAGCGCTGACCATAGTATTAATAAGTTCTACATGCTCCTTTGCTACTTCAATGCTGATTTGAGAAAGGTTTGAAGTATCAACTCGGACAGTGTTAGGGTTTTGAGGTTGAGGATTGTTGGAAAAATGAGCTTGTTGTTGTGGTTGGACTTGTGGTTGTGATGGCACTGGAATGTAAGACCTTAGATCAAATTGTGGTTGTGCCGGATTGACTTGAGGTGGAGGTTGAGGTGTTGGAATATAAGCCCTTGGATCGAAAGCCGGAGCAGTAGTTGATTGAGGAAACGGAAAGGAACTTGTGTTGGACACAAATGCAGTTTGCAGTTTTGGTTGCTGAGCTGCATTAGACCTGGCCAAGGCATCGAAGCCTGGAAGATACATTTCTGTATTCTGAGGAGCGGGAACTCGCTTGGCTTTCCTGATTTCTTCATCATTTTTATGTTCCAGCTTCTGGATGAACTCATAGATGTTAACTGTGTCTAGAGTACCTGTATGCTTCAACAACTCAGTAAAAGAACTCCACTTTGGAGGTAAAGCATCAGCAAACCTGTTCACCATATCCTATATCCTGTTGAGTAGCCAAAACCCCATAAGCACACATTTCACTAATCAAATGATAAAAACGAATAGTCATATCATTAAGGGTTTCATTTTCCAAAAACTGAAAAGATTCAAACTCTTTCTTCAACAGATCATGACGAGACTTTCGAGTAGCTGCATTGCCTTCTCCTCTCGCAACCAAGGCATCCCACAATGTTTTCGTGTCTTTACAGTAGGAGAACTGATGATAGATATCTTTGTTGAGTGCTTGTGTAAGTGTAGCAAAAGCCTTTTTCTCCAAATCATAAGCTTTCTTGTCATCTTCGAGCATGTTAGCATAACCCGCTGAAGTGGATGCTGCGACTTCAAGATTGGGGTTGAATGCATTGATGAAACACGTCCAAAGCTCGGTACTTTGCCCTTGCACATATAAGTGAAAGCGGCTTTTCCATGATGGAAAATCATTCATATGGTTCAACTTTGGTGGACGATTGTTGCTGCCCGTTTCACTTTCACTAATCAGAAGATTTTGAATACTCTGACTTTGATTGGATACCAATGCCCATTGACTGGCACTGATTGCTGGTTGTGGAAACATACTTCTCGCCCATGCTGCTGCGGAAGTTTGATCTTGACCGGGTTGTGGATCCATACTCCAGTCCCAAGGACTTGAGAACACGCTGTTATGGTGAACTTGCAACCCTTCTGTTGAAAACTTACAACTCTCTTGACGAAATAGAAATAGGTTTTGACGAAACAACAGACGACGAAACAGATCTTGTTTCGTCAAAGAAGTTTTGAAGAAACAAGTATGTGATTCGTCAAAGGGACCTTTGGCGAAACAGACTTTGATTCGTCGAAGGGACCTTTGGCGAATTGCCTTTGATTCGTCGAAGGGATCTTTGGCGAAACACTTTTCAGTTTCGTCAAAGAGACCTTTGGCGAGATGATTCTGTTTCGTTGACTTTGTGTTTCGTTGAAGCGTGATTCGTCAAAAAGTTGTCAGAGGTTGGTAAAAGTTGGTGAATTGTCTATACCCAGCCTGTCAAGTCACACGATTTTCGAACTGCTTTTCTTACCAACTTTGAGGTATGGTGGGTAAGAGGAGTTGGTCAAAACACTTTTCAAAAATCTACAACCTTATCTTTTTAGATTAAAATGATCCTTTAAACAAGAACAGCTTAAACTTCTTATGAAGATATGAAGAACACCAAAACAACCTGTGAATTTTATATTATCCGAACACTGAATTTTTGTTTAAAACTTTCAACCAAAACCAACCGTTCGTATGTGTATACTCAAACTAGCATGGTTTTTGGCAAAACTCTTAACAAAACAACAATAACTACAATTTTATGGTTTCTTTTTCCAGAAAATATAAAGTTCTCAAGAACACTTTTTGAGCAAAACAACACAAACACAAGACAACCAAACCGAACTATGTTTGATTTTAAACAAGGATAAGAGCCAAGGCTCTGATACCACTTGTAGGTCCCAAAATCGGAGGATCGATTTTCACCACAAAATCCTTGTTTATAACAAACAAAGTTAAGTGTGCGGAATCTACTTAACTTAGTCAATCAAACATAGAACACAATGAACACAAAGGTTAACCAAAGAAACACACTCTTTTGATTAACTGGATGAGATATAACAACTGATACAAACACAGTTCTTACAAGCTTGAAGGGTATTCTCTCATCTCTAAACTAAACTGAGAACATATCTGTGCCTTATATAGCAGATGGGCTTATCACCTTGACGAAACATAACTTGGGCTGACGAAACAGAAGTAAGCCCAGTAAAAAGCCCAACAGTCAACGAATCACATTTGATTCGTTGACTACTTTGACGAAACACAACCAAAGTTTCGTCGACATTCATTTGACAAACAGACCTGTTTCGCCAAGGCCTGCAAATGTTGATCTGTTTGTTTGCTGCAAACAGATGGCACAGACAACACTAACATAAATGACAGGATTACCCTCAATATGCCACATGCATTGTTTTAAGACCAAATACATAAACTAGGAGACAAACATGTCAGACACAAGCGGATAGGAGGATATCCGACTTGGTCGACTCCGAATACAGACTCGATAACTGATAAAGACCGTACAAAATACACATAATTACAAGACTAGTAACAGACACGCAAAAAATGCATCAACAACAAGACAACTCTCTTAAACTCTCTGGTGTGTTCTCTTGGTTCTGTTCTGTGTAGCAAGTATGTATATATAGCCAACATGCCCAGCAACCTACGAAAGATGTACTGGTCCCATGAATTGGCCCACGAAAGACCTAAGCCCACGAAACATAGATCCTTCGTCTATGAGATTCACGAAAGATATAAACCCACGAAACATGAAGGTTCTTCATGGGAATCATTCAGTGAACAACTAAAGGGACGAAGAAGGTTCTTCGTAAAGATGTTCTTTGTGAACATTGTCATTTGTTGGTTCCATCATTCCAGAATGACCAGGCCTTTCGTTACATGCATGTTGGTTCCATCATTTCAACACTGTAGAAGCCATAAGGGTCTTGAGTTCAGTGTAGTTAGTCTCCGAACATTGTTTACACATTTGTATACCAACTAAGGGACAAGAACATTGGCATTTCTAAGCAGTGAAGATTACGAGCGCATACAGTTTTTATGTTTGTTTAAGTGATCCAATAGATCTGAGTAAAAACCAGTCACAACAATTAAAAAGACTCACCATAAGATTATCCAGCCAGAAATACACAATCACAAGACTGGGTGGTTGTCATGATCATGAGATTTCCGATTCTGGTAGGTCAATTGAAAGATTAATGTGCCACATTTACACGATTTATTGTGGAAAGAGGGGTATTAAACATAAGCTAATCCATTGTTTAAGTAAGTAATGAGGTGTTGATATTGCAACAGTTATTGTTGATGAATATTTCTTCAGATCATCATAAGTTACCTAAATAGACACATATCCTTATGCCTGGCTTGCAAAGAGAAGAACTATCAAAATAATAATCTTGACTTCTTTGGTTGTTTATGTAAATATCAGTCTTCACAACCAAAAAAATTAGCAAGCATATATCGCAACCAATAATTAACAAGGCAAGATTAAAAAGATTGATTAAAAGTACTCATAACTAGGAGAACTCCCACAAGTTTCCCACAAACGATAATTCCCACAAGTTTCTGACAAGACAACAAACAAACAAAAAACAACCCTAGATTTTCTCACAATCATTCGACAAAATAGCCACATCAGTTCACTTAGCTTTTTGAAAGATTAAGAAGATTTTTTGACCAGATTTCTTCTCAGCTTAACAGCCCATTATAGCACAATTGAAGACAAAGTTATTACTACTTTTCCAGCCAATCCTCATCCACTGTGGTGGCCCTTCGCTAGGGACCCATGAATATATCTCTATATATCTATTCTGGGTATCTCTAGGACCACAAATGATGACGACACGATTCCCACATCCTCTAAATGCAATACCCCAACCATCCCTACTGTGTGCTATTTCAGGCAACCTTCCAATAGCAACCCATTCTTTGTTCTTCTTGCTATATATCTTCAGTTCCATTGCTGCACAATCAGCAGCATATAACTCATTGCTTGCCACTGCAAGCAGCGGCGGAGCCATTCCAGGTCCGCCACCACCAGGTGACATGTTGGGAATTTCAGTCCACTTTTGGGTATCCAGATCATACTCTTCTCCACATGTCAACGGATTTGAATCATTACTGCTAATCCCTCCTATTACATAAAACTTACCATCCATAAAGACCCCAGAACTCAATTTCCGCGGCTTAATCATACTAGGAAGTGTCTTCCAAGTCCCTGTCTCACTGTCGTAACTTTCTACCGCATCCATGATCTTTCCATTTCGATCCACACCACCTGCAAAGATTGCAATATTCTTAAAACTGGCCGACCCAAGCAACCATCTGGGTTCATTCATTGGCAGCCCTTGTGACCATGAATTTGTTAATAAACTGTACTTGTAGATACCCGGACCAAGCATATCATTTCCTATAACCAGCAGGTCTGTGCCAACTGCCATGGACTCTTTATCCGAGAACTGGAAGCCTAAGTCAGTATCCATCATGGGTAGATTCATCCATTTCTCATTGACAGGATCAAAAGCTTCCCACTTCAATGGGTCACAAGAAAAATAGACCCAATGTTCAATTACTTGATGAACGCTTCTTAGCCTATAAAGTTCACCACTTCTAATGAGCTCACGAAAACTCCGGTTTAGTGACGCGATGCGAGCATAGTTGTATCTTGGCAGGCACATGAGACTTTTCATTGTGAGGTCACGACCGATGACATGGATCAACGAACTCATATCCAAACCTTGTTCCGTTTCCTTGATCACCTACAAGATTACAGTCATATTAAGCACCTTGAGCATGCATATTATGATAATCGACACCATTTTAAGGAAAAACTAACGAACTTGTATAGTTACATAATAATAATAATAATCCACATCTATTCTGTTTTAAAATTTAAGGTAACTATTAGTATGCTTGTTTGTTGAACTCTAAAAAATAATAGTTTATAAAACAGAAAAAAGACCAATGTACTTGCAAAAATTACATGGATAACAATTCTAAACCTTATAAATAATAAAATTCCCTTTTCTACGATACAGAATGTGATTTGGTATATTGCTTGTAATTAATTCAACGGGAATGACCCAAACAGTGAGTTGCAAAAGAAAAACCATATCTTGCTAATTAGAAATGGAATGAGTTAAGTTACCAAAATTAGGTTAGGACAAATTACTGCAAATAAGAACGCCTCAAAGTATATAACTTTAATCAAAATCCGCCATTTCCATTAAAGAATTAATTTTTAACAACAAAATACAATCTTAACTGATGCTAGATTATTGAATAAAAACAAAGGTTGGTATCGACGAAGAAGTTTCAATGCAGGTGAGTTACTCAATAATGAAATTCATGTTCGGTGTTGATGTTTAAGTTTTAATGCGGATAAAGAGTTCACTACCTAGGTTCAATTGTCACTGAAGAACAAATGTTCACTAGTAAAGATTTGTGTCAGTTCCAAGTAGTGCGCACACCATGTTCCAGTACAATTACAAGATTTTGAAGACAGATGCGGATACGATCACAAGAACTTGTACTATGTTTTCCTTGTAACTAAAGAGAATAGTTTTTCATGACTCATTATGTTCGTTCTTATTGCTTCTAAAACCTTAGAATTAACAATTTAGATTGATTTTAGTTGTACAACTAAATTGAATGTTGGTGGAGAGCCCCCTAAGTATTGTAATAATATCTAATGGGATGTGTGCTTGTAGTTATACTTTGAGGCTTGAGGTGAAATGTTTTTATTATTGTGCTAATGATTAGTGTTCTTACTTTTCTTTGTATGTTTAAGTGTATATTAATAAATGTGATTTCACATTTATTAGCAATCATGGTGTCCATGTTGGTTCTTGAGTAAACAAATCAGAAGACACATATGTACTTGTAAAAGTTAAATGGTAAAAAAAAAATCTAAACCATACAAAATGATATTGTAAATTATAAAATTCCTTTTTCTACCATACAAATTGTGATTTAGCGTATAGCTTGTAATTAATTTAATGAGCATGCTACAAGAATGCTTTGCAAGGAAATTTAAATCTAACTAATTAGAACCAGAACGGGCTAAGTTACCAAAATTAAGTGGGGACAAAATAGAGTAAATAAGATACAATCACAAAAACTTATACTTTGTTTTCCTGATAACTAAATAGAATAGTTTTTCATGACACAATATGTTCTTAGGAACAATGGTTCTTATTGGTTTTAAAACCTTAGAATTAACAGTTTAGATTGATTCTAGTTGTACAACCAACTTGCATGTTGGTGTAGAGCCCCCTAAGTATTGTAATAATCTTTAATGAGATGTGTGCTTGTAGTTATGCAATTCCTATTGAGAGAGATATACTTTGAGGCATAAAGTGAATTGTGTTTTTTCTTTTATTGTGTTATTATTTAGTTTTTTATAGTTTTTTGTAAGTTTGAGTATATATTATAATGTGATTTCACGGTTCATAGCAAGTGTAGGTCCCTTTTCGCGGAGGATTACGAACCTAAACCTTGTTATACAAACCTACTAGCGAGTGCGGAATCCAAGCTAGCAAGCAAACCGAGTTAGTAGCAAGTAGAGAAACAAACACACAAAGATTCACCGATTAACACTAGTCGTATTAATGCAATGAGGGTTTCGGTTACAAGCTCAATGTTTACAGAAGTGTTCTATAAACTCTCTAAGTGTGTGAGTGAGTTCTGGGCAGAATGCTCTCTAAGCTTCTATCTCTCGGGTGTGTGGGAATGGCAGAACTCTAGAACTCTCAACACATGCATGGGTATATATACCCAGCTCAGCAGGTCTGCTCGAAGGATTCGACAGATGGTCCGAAGGATCATCTGTCGACCACATGTTACACGAAAGATCAGCATGCACCTCGAAGGATCATCCTTCGAGGTCTAATGGTCGAACCATGATCGAACCATATCTTTCGATCACCTCGAAGGATCAGGTGTATCCTTCGAGGCTATCCTTCGATCAGAACATGTTTCAACTGTTGACTAAGTTAAACCGGAGGATGGTTGACTTGGTCAACTTACAACACAAATCAGGACATCGTTACATACAGACCGAATACAGACAAAGTACAGACACAAGTGCACCAACAAACTCCCCCTTGGCTGTAGCTTTGTCTTTGATCTCTAAGCTTTGTCTTGTTCTTCTAAAAGTGTAGACTCGTCTTGAACTTCGACGGTCTTTGGTCTTCAAGTCTTCAAGACTCTGATGTCCTATCATGTCTTCAATGTCGGAGGATCTTCAAAGTCTTCACGTCTTGAAAGCAGAGAGTGTATCAACAAACTACCCGTATCATGTAGAAAGTGTGTTGACAAACTCCCCCTTAACATAAGCTCCCCCTTGAGTTATGCTCGTGAAAAGACTTTATCTTTATGAAGTGAGATCCTTGTGGTGTTGATGATGGCCACCGGCAACTCGATCATCTTCATTCATTGAGCGCCTTCTCGTCGTGTCTTCATTCCAAAGCTCGTCATCGACCATGTTCTCCTAGCCTTTAGAATCTGCACATGCAAGAAATCTAAACGCGTAATGAGAACAACTGCTTGGAATATAGTATAAACAAATGACACACGAATGACCATGTCATAATCAAACACCGTCCGACAGTTTGAAAGTTTAATAAATTTGTCAATTTTAGTTTAACTTTCATAACTTGCAAATTTCTGACCGTTTATGAAGATTTAGTCAACTCGGTTTTCGTTCAGGTTTCAGGTAACGAAGACTTGAGCTCCAACATCGTACAATCGAAACTAAAGTAGAAATAAAATCTTTTTGGCTTTTATAAAGTTTATATTAAAACACACCTAAAATCTTTTTGGTATTTTTGAAATTAAAGGACAACAATTTTAAATCTTTTGAGTGTTATCAAACGACATCACCGCTAATGTCGTACTGATATGCACCAAACGACGAAACTGTTTAAAAGAAACACAATAAAAGTTAAGCAGTAATTAAATATATACAAACATTCTTTTTGCGAGTTTCGAGGGTAAGAGAATCATATCAGTGTACGGTCATGCCAAAACACTCTTGTTGTTCAGTTAGTTAACATTAAGATAAGCATCCTATAACAATTATCGGTATTGTTGTCCACTTAAACTCAACTTATCAGATGTAATCATGTTTAGAGGATACGTTAATGTATGATTTATACTTACTGACCGGTGTTCATCCACATCACGACACATTCCCGTATCAAGGTATGCACGAGAGTTCATCTTACCGGTGAGTATACCGAATATCATCTGTTTGACCGTATAAATTGTGAGATACTCACTTATTTTGATTTGAAAACAAGTCCTTTGTGATATAATCACTTATTGATGAGGAACTTGATTTTCGTATGCATGAGGGCACAGGTGCAAGTCCGTGAACAGGTCAGTACTTCCGTACAGCAGAGAGACGAACTTGACACCCGGATAAATGTGATATTTTATCACTTATTTGATTTGGACATGTGATTGTTTATCACTTATTGAGGTCGAATGCAATATGCAATATGTACACGTATGTATAGTATCATGGAAGATCTAGACTTGCGTCCCCGTTATTTTTCGGTAAAAGATACAACCATGATACCCAGATGATAAGCAGCATAAAGACCGAATATCTCAGAACCTCGGCAATCTATCAAACGAAATTTCGGTACTAAGACCATATGCCAATGAATGGTTCCCACCTGGTCTTCAGTCGATTAAGATTTATATCACCCTGCACACTTTAAAATGATTGTGAGCCTACCGATACATCTTATATAGAGCTGCTTATCGTTTTTCATTTAAGGTTTAAAGAGGTTTGGATAGACCACTGATGTACTATCATTTTCTCTTTTGCTCGCCAGGAAACTCATTTTTGTTTTTCTATTGTTTTTGTGTTTTTGAATTTTTCGATGTTTTTGGATTTTCCGATTTTTGGATTTACTCCCCCTAAAATCAACAAACTAAGATAAATTTAAAAACACAAAGGTATTTACAAAAATGATTTTCCGATGTTGATTTTACTCTTGCTTGACCTTAATGCCGTTTACCAATAATAAAAAGTCAAATCTTGATTTGTCAAATGCTTTGGTAAATAAGTCGGCACGTTGGTCATCGGTGTGGACCTTAACAACATCGATTAGCCTTTTCTCAAAGCAATCACGTATGAAGTGATATTTGATTTCGATGTGTTTGGTCTTTGAATGCTGCACAGGATTTCTAGTGATATCTAAAGCAGCAGAATTATCAACGTAAATAGGAGTAGTTAGGAATTCAAAACCGTAGTCCCGCATCTGTTGTTGGATCCAAAGAACTTGGGAGCAACAACTTGAGGCAGCAATGTATTCAGCTTCGCATGTTGATGTAGCTACACACGTCTGCTTCTTGCACTGCCATGTGACTAGGCGATTTCCTAAAAACTGACATCCAGCCGTTGTGGACTTGCCGTCGATTTTACATCCGCCAAAATCAGAATCACTGAAGGCTACCAATTCAAAGTTATTATCCCTAGGGTACCACAGACCGGTGTCAGGGTACGCCTTCAAATAACGAAAAATCCTTTTAACAGCAGCAAGATGTGAGGCCTTCGGGTTAACTTGATATCTAGCAAGCAGGCACGTTGGGTACATTATGTCTGGCCTTGATGCTGTGAGGTACATGAGAGATCCGATCATGGCGCGATAGATAGAAGGGCTAACAGCTTCTCCCTTCAAGTCTGGAGTAATTCCGTGATTAGTTGGCAATGGGGTACCAATGGGCGTTGCATCAGACATCTGGAACCGGCTCAAGATGTCACCAACATATTTAGTCTGATGGATGAATATCCCAGACTCCGTTTGTTGTACTTGTAGGCCCAAGAAGAAGGTCATTTCCCCCATAGCACTCATCTCGAATTTATCCTGCATAATGCGCTCGAATTCCCTACACAAGACATCATTAGTAGAACCAAAAATAATGTCATCAACGTATACCTGTACCAGAAGAAGATCTCCATCTTGTTCTTTGATGAAGAGAGTACAGTCGATAAGACCTCTACGAAAACCGTTCTCCAGCAGATAGTGAGATAAGGTTGCATACCAAGCTCGTGGTGCTTGATGAAGACCATAAAGAGCTTTGTTGAGCAACCAAACCCGATCGGGATGGATAGGATCTTCAAAACCTGGAGGCTGTTCGACGTACACCTCTTCTTCAACCACACCATGTAAAAATGCACTTTTCACGTCCATCTGATAAACCTTGAATCCTTTGAAGGACGCATAGGCTAGAAAGATTCGAATTGCTTCGAGACGTGCCACTGGTGCATAGACTTCGTTGTAGTCGATCCCTTCAATCTGACGAAAACCTTGAACGACTAAACGAGCTTTGTTTCGGATAACAACTCCGCGGTCATCCTTTTTGCATTTGAAAACCCAACGGGTACCAATCTTCTTGTATCCAGGAGGTTTCTCTACGAGTTTCCAGACACCCAGCTTCTGGAATTGTTGCAGTTCTTCCTGCATTGCTTCAACCCAAGCATTATCTTTCAAGGCTTCTTTCCACGTTCTTGGTTCTTCTTGTGAGACATAACACGCGAAGGACCAGTCGTTTTGTTGCCCGGATTCTCGAATAGCTGCATACAAGCCTGCATTGTTGTTGTTTCGCAACATGTTTCTTGTTTGTACGCCACTTTGCACATTTCCAATGATGTTTTGTTGAGGATGGGTATTATGAATCCTTGTTTCTGGATTGTCTGGAACTGGAACATTTATACCCAGGTTGTTAAGATTAAGATCAACAACCAATTCAAGACCCGGAATTGACGAAGAGGATGATGCAGTAGTCTCAGCTGTTCTATGTGTTTCCACTGGAGGAGTACCCTCTGAAGTACCATGAACTGCTGTTGTAGGAGCTTCTTGATCTGCATCTAGAAATTCATCATCCTCTGAAGATTCGTTCAATTCGTTAGCATCATGAAAATCCTCATTGTTGAGAGTATTGTTGTTCACCGAAGAGGATGGTTCTTGATTCACAAGAATTGGACGAACCACCGGTGAAACTGTTGCATTGTCACTCTCGAAAAACATCCTAGCCGCAGCATTTTCTTCAACGGCTTCAACATTGATCGAATTGAAGAAGTCATCATACTCAAACATCCAAGGTTGACCCGGATTTTTGACTGGCAAGGTGTGCCTTTGTACTCTGACCTCAGACCATTCCTCGACCCTTTTAGTCTCTAGATTCCAGACTCGTAAGTTAGGGGTGGCATACCCAAGAAAGTATCCATCAATTGCTCTTGCCCCAAACTTTCCATTAGGATCGATGATTGTGCATGGAGCTCCAAACGGTTCTAGATAAGACAAATCTGGTTTCCGTTTCTGAAGAAGCTCAAAGCAGGTCTTGTTGTGTCTTTTGACTGTAAGGACTCTGTTCAATGTGTAACATGCAGAGGCCACAGCTTCAGTCCAGAATGGAATGGGTAGCTGCGACTCTACCAACATTGTCCTAGCAGTCTCGATCAATGTGCGGTTCTTACGTTCAGCGACACCATTCTGTTGAGGAGTATAAGCTGCACTAAACTCATGAAGAATACCCTTTGAAGTGCAAAACTCCGCCATGGAATGATTCTTAAATTCAGTACCATTGTCGCTACGTATCCGCCTAACCTTCAACTTATACAAATTCTCAATCTGAATGATCAAGTTTTTGATAATGCCAAAGGTTTCACTCTTGTGTGCCATGAACGCAACCCAAGAAAATCTTGAATAATCATCAGTAACCACGAGGCAGTATTGATCACCCCGAATACTCTTGTGCTTGACAGGACCGAACAAATCCATGTGCAAACGTTCAAGAGGAACTGCCACTGTGTTGATCTTCTTTGTAGGGTGCTTCTTCTTTGTTTGCTTTCCTTTCTGGCACGAAACACAGATGTCTTGAAGATGGAAATTTTTGAGGGGAACACCATTCACCAATTCATTTGAAACCAAATGATTCATTTTGCGTAAGTGAATGTGACCCATTCGTCTGTGCCAAGAGATAGTGTCTTTTTCTGTGGCTTTGGAAACGAAACAAGTTGCTTGTGCAGACGTAGTAATAGCCTGGCTCATGTCAAGGACGTACAAATCATTTATCCTTGGAGCCGACAAGAGAATCCATTCTTTTGGAATTTTGAAGCCGGGTTTCAGCACATAACATCCATTAGCATCAAAGTGTACTGAAAATTTCTTGTCACAAATTTGAGAAACACTAACAAGATTGTGATCAAGTTGTTGCACAAAATTGATCTTGTCAAAGCTGACAATCCCGTTAGATATCATTCCTTCACCCGTTATGTATCCACCTTTATCTCCAGCAAAAGCAACATAACCTCCTCTAATAGATTTAACGTCGTAGAGAAGCTTCATGTCGCCTGTCATGTGCCTGGATGCCCCACTATCAACAATCCAATGACTACTGATAGTTCCTCCTGAAGCACCCTGCACATGAACTCAAATGAATTAGTTGGAGATGGGGACCCAAGCCATTGTGGTCTTGGGTCTTCCATTTTCATCAATGACAATAACTTCTTGTCTTTGATGGTTGGTGAATTGTGATGGTCCCCCTGATTCAACAACCGTTTTTGGTTTCCAAGTCTGTTTGGTTTCACCAGTGTTTTTCTTTAAAATTTTAACTTCTTGATGATTTGAAGTTTTAGAATTTTCTGGTTTTACAACAACAGATTGTTTATGAACCACATCGGTTTTAATCGCTTTTTCAATTTTCTTGACCTGTTGCCGTTTCTGTTTCTTTTCCCTTTCTTTTACAAGTCGGGGATCTTGTTTTGTGGAAACAGATGGCTTACGGTCAGTCTTACCACGGGGATCATCAACCTTTCCTTTCTGCTTATGAAGATATGGGCAGTTTCTAATAATGTGCCCAATGGTTCCACACTCAAAACATGATCTTCGTTCTACAAACCCCGAAGAATCATGTGATCGTCTAGCCGATGATGTTGAACTTTGTGAACCCGAGGTACTAGGTTTTGAACTACTTGGTTCATTTCTTTTCTCGACAAAAGCTTTCTTGACAAAATCTAAGTTAGATTGATTTTCAAACTTCTCAATTTTGTCTGTTCCCGTCGATTTCACAAAGTTAACATTCTTCTTCTTCTTTTGGTTCGGCTTCTTTTGCACTGGAGCCGGTGCTTTACCTTTGGGTTTGGTGTGATTTTGCTGTGTTGGCACTGTTGGCAATTTCTTGTTGCCAAATTGCTTTCGAACTTCAGCCTTTGGGATTGGAGGACACTGGGTGACTGTAACTTTAGGTCCTGCCTTTCCCAAAAACTTACTCGTCGAATTTTCAAAGACTTTGCAGATTAAGGATTGATTAACATTCTTAATGGGAAAATCTTTGTCTGAGTAAATTTTATCATCACCAACTAGAGTGTACAGCAAATTCACACTCTCCGACTCCTTCTCAGACGAGGACTCAGTTGCAACAGTCTTAGCGGGTTTGACAGGGGGATCACATAGAATGTGATTCTCAAGAGGTATGTCCTCGTTTTTGGCTACCGCATCAGACTTTGCTGGGACAGTATCGTCAGATTCATCATCAGACGAATCAGCATCCTCAATCACAACTGGAGGATCTTGATTCTGTTCAGCACTCACAAATGTATCTGCTGACACATCTGAATCTAAGGATACTTCCTTTTGGTATCCGAGTCCTGCAGCAAACTCCTTAACATCTAGAGGCACAGTAGGTTCAAAGAAAACCCTGTCCTCTTCATCAGGCATGGCATCATAATTATGTCTCACTGGTGGTGGACACTTCTTGTAGCCAATGCATGTGACATCTCTCTTTTCCTTCTGAACGTCAATGATGTGATCTAACACATAGCTAGAACTCAAATAACTGTCTAGCTTGAGTTGGATCGCATCACTTTCGGTTTTCACACAAGCCATCTCTTTTTGCATACTCTCAAGGCGAGATATATACAAATTAATATCAGTTTGTTTTCTTGAAACCATTTTAGTCAGTTCAGTTTTATCCTTCTTTAATGTTTCAATTACTGACTTAAATTCTTTTTCATGGTTTTCATAAAACATGTTGGCTTCTGTGCATTTAGAGAGATCCACAGTCAACTTCTGATTGTGGAGAAAGGTCACATCATATTTTTCTTGCAAAGCGTCATGCTTACTTTGCAAGTCACTCAAATTCTCATTCACAGTAGTATGTTTGTCTTGCAAGTCAAACAAACTAGCTTGTAAAGCATCATGTTTGCCTTGCAACTCAGACATACTTTTCTCAAGATCAGCACATCTAGCATGCAACCTAGCACATTCATCACAATTAACAGCAGTGGGTTCATCGACACATACCTGACTTGATGAACCGTCGACATTAGCCATAAAGGCTGAATGGAGAGAAGACGAAGAGTAAGCAGCTTGATCCACCAGAATAGATCTTCTTTGAGTTTCTGCTACAGCTTCCCCCAAGAGTTCATCAATGTCAATATCATCCGAAACATTAGATGTCTCACCCACATGATCATCACCAGAGTTGGATGATTCTTCATCAACACTCCTGCTGTATCCAGAGGAGTCTTCATCTTCAGACGATTCATCACCACTGGCAGAAGATTCTCCACCATTGGTGTGAACCAGCTCCTTCACAATCTGAGCAAAACATGCTGTTCCATCAGGAGCATCACCACCAAACTGGATTGACCAGTCACAACCTTCATCCACCTGAACTGCAAGTGCTCGGTTGGTTTGGTTGTTGACAGGCACCAATGTACGATCATTGTTTCTGTTCTGCTGGTTGCCTTGGTTCCTGAAGGGGTTTTGATTCCCGTGCTGGGCTGGCTTTGTACATTCCCGTTTAAAGTGGCCCCGTTCACCACAGTTGAAGCACTTAACAGCTTGCTTATCGAACCCATACTTGGTGTCTCGCTTACTTTCCAAGCTGGTTCTTCCAGTACTTTCCATCCAATCCTTTGCTCTTCTCACAGCACTCGCAAAGGCCCACTTGATGTCCATCAAGTCCATCTCCTCCTTATCAATCTGCCTGTAATCTTCTTGTGTCAGATTAATGTTTCCAATCTGACCTTCTATCAACCCACAGTACGCGCTCACTACAGTGTTAAGCAGCTCCATGTGTTCCTTAGCTACTTCTACACTGATTTTAGAGAAGCTTGACGTGTCGAGCTGTACTGTACTTGACTTTGATTGTTGACCTGCAGCAGATGATGTTCCTCCATAACATGCATATTGAGGTTGTTGAGCAGGAGGAGGATGAGGTGGTTGTATTGGATTTCCATACAGATCTGTGGTTGGAGGCGGCTTTACAGGAACTTGCACTGGATTGCCATACATATCCGTGCTTGTGACAAACGCCGTTTGAAGTGGAGCATGTGATCCAGCTTTTGCAGATGAAGTAGTGGAGGTGCCATAATACATCTCTGGATTCTGTGGCACTGCAACTCTCTTTGCCTTTAACGTTTCTTCCTGATCCTTGTTCTCCAGAAGCTGCACGAAATCGTTGATATTTGTAGTTCTCAACGTTCCGTTGTACTTCAAGATTTCCAGGAAGTTATTCCATTGAGGAGGCAATGCATCGGCAAACTTCTTTACCACCTCTGTTGGAGTCGTTGTGACTTCAAAGTTTGTCAGCTCAGTAAGCAGGTGATAGAAACGGCTTGTCATATCTCCCAAGGACTCCTTATCCATACATGTGAAGCCATCGAATTCTTTCTTCAGTAGATCTCGTCGTAGTTGACGTGTGGCTTCATTACCTACTCCTCTTGTCTTCAATGCATCCCACAGCTTCTTCGTAGTCTTGAAACTGACGAACTGATGATAAATATCCTTGCTCAGTGCTTGAGTGAGAATAGCGTATGCTTTCTTTTCTAAGTCATACGTCTTCTTTTGATCCTCAGGAAGATCGGCAAATGTAGCTGTCGAAGAAGCAGCAACCTCGATAGTTTGATCGAATTCCGTAGTGAACCGCAACCACAACTCTGTATTTTGACCAAGAATGTACGTATGGAAACGATCAACCCATCCCGGATATTCATGAAGATGCATCAACTTTGGAGGCCTGTTCAAACTTCCGGTTTCACTTTCGCTTAGTAGAAGACTTTGAATACTCGGAGTTTGATTTGAAACAAACGCCCATTGACCAGCTGGAGTGGCGTTTGTTTGTGAGGATGTAGATACTGGCGATTCGGCCCATGATGGAGATTGACTGGTATTCATGTATTTTCCACTGTCTGGAGCCGGACTTCCCCACCAACTCGGATTCATGATAAATGAGCAAAATAAATGCTAAGTAAGAATGATCCGAAAGATAACACAACCGAAAGATCCTGGTCGAAAGATCTGAAATCACCGAAACTTGTTAGCAGTAAACTGACCACAGTCGAAAGATCGATTTATTGTTCGAAGGATCAACAGTATTCGAAAGATTACTGTTGACTCTCGAACAATGATTTCGAAAGATTCAAGAGCTCGAAGGATTCTCCTTTGAAAGATCCTTATCTTTCGAGCTAAATCCCTATCTTTCGGACAACAGATCTCGAAAGATTCACCAATACGAAGGATCCTAATCTTTCGGACACTAGTCTTTCGAAAAGATTCCTTTCTCGAAGGATATGTTTCAGACTTCGAAGGATGGGTCGAAGGATATTAATCTTTCGAGCCCTCCTTGGTCGAAAGATATCGAAGGATGATCTTTCGATGTCGAAAGATATCTTTCGAGAGCTCTGACACAAACTGATCTGATGTGAAAGGTTGGTGAAAAAGGTGATGGGGTTGGTGAAGTTGCTTTCGGCAGAAGAGATGTTTCTGCACAACTTTCCACCAACCTTTTGACTTTCAAAAATAATACCCAAAAAGGCAAAACCTTATCCTCAAGTCCAGTCACCGGAAACACACCGGAATACCACCGGAAAACACAAAGTTTTCTAAAAACCAATTTTTATGTTACCCAACCCAACCTTGAACACTCCCGGTTAGTTTAGACACGTTTTTACTCAAAGAAAAAGCAAGAAAACCAGTAAAAACAGGTGCAAAACCAAGTGTTTCAACACACCACAACTTGTAAAAACCCGGTTTTAAACAAGGTTAAGAGCGAGGCTCTGATACCACTTGTAGGTCCCTTTTCGCGGAGGATTACGAACCTAAACCTTGTTATACAAACCTACTAGCGAGTGCGGAATCCAAGCTAGCAAGCAAACCGAGTTAGTAGCAAGTAGAGAAACAAACACACAAAGATTCACCGATTAACACTAGTCGTATTAATGCAATGAGGGTTTCGGTTACAAGCTCAATGTTTACAGAAGTGTTCTATAAACTCTCTAAGTGTGTGAGTGAGTTCTGGGCAGAATGCTCTCTAAGCTTCTATCTCTCGGGTGTGTGGGAATGGCAGAACTCTAGAACTCTCAACACATGCATGGGTATATATACCCAGCTCAGCAGGTCTGCTCGAAGGATTCGACAGATGGTCCGAAGGATCATCTGTCGACCACATGTTACACGAAAGATCAGCATGCACCTCGAAGGATCATCCTTCGAGGTCTAATGGTCGAACCATGATCGAACCATATCTTTCGATCACCTCGAAGGATCAGGTGTATCCTTCGAGGCTATCCTTCGATCAGAACATGTTTCAACTGTTGACTAAGTTAAACCGGAGGATGGTTGACTTGGTCAACTTACAACACAAATCAGGACATCGTTACATACAGACCGAATACAGACAAAGTACAGACACAAGTGCACCAACAGCAAGCAATCACGGTGACCTTGTCTGTTCTTTTGTAAGTAAATCATAAAAAAGCACTCATGTACTTGAAAAAGTTAATGATAACAAATCCGTACAAATTAGATTATAAAGTAAGAAATTCCTTTTTCAGTGATACAAAGTGTTATTTAGTGTATGGCATGTAGATAATTTACTGACCATGGCACAAAACAACGTGTTGCAAGGCAATTTATATCTATCTAATTGGAAATAAAATGCGCTAAGTTACATATAGTGAGGACAAAATAGAGTAAATAAGAATGTCTTATTAAATAGAATTAACTCAAAATCCGCCATTTTCATAATGAAATTTTCCACAATAAAATACAAATTTTAGTTGATGCTAGATTATCGAATAATATGGGTTGAATTTGAATATAAGAAACTTTTTTCTCAAAATATTTTAATATAACTATTCTCTTTTTTCTTTATTAATCATATAGGATACAGAGAGAATGAGGAAAGTGTTGACCATTGTTTGTGTAAAGTTATCACTCCTCTACTTTGTCAAGTGTATTTCAGTTTAACTTCATTTAACTTTTATATGTGCTTTTTGAATATTATATTTCGCATATGCATTAATGTATATGTTTTCCCCAAACCAAAAAAAACACACAAAAAACGATGTAAGTTTTTTTTTTCAAATTCTGTTCGTTATTACTTTTTTTTCTGTTCAATACCTCACATTTTGTAAAAAGAAAAAATATATATAGGCACAAGAAAATATTTTAATTATACAACTAAATGTGATATGTATAAATAAGTTTTATAGTCTTTGAACCAAGAGTTCTATTTTTTTCTAAATCAGCAATTAGGAACTAGTTGAATATATAAAGCATAATAACACCTTTATAGGCAAAGGTAAGGACATAACAGAAGCACATTTTTCTTTTTATAATTTACTGGAACTATTGATATGCTTGTTGATCTATAATAGAAGCTAAAAATCTGAAAAATGTTCTTCTAAACATTATTAGAAAAGACAAATTTAAAGCGTAATAATGTAAATTAGCTAGTTTATTCACACTACAAAAAGTAATTCATTCAATCGAAATGATATAGAATTTGATTGTTAATCAAAACTAGTTTATTTTATGGAAATGGACTAAAACAATGAGCCCACATTTACTTAATAACTTTGTAAAGCAACAAACAATACTAAAACACATAGTTTTTAATACTAAATCTTCTTTTTTAGTGGAATTTGAAATATGTAACTTACCGAATTGGATGATTTAAAATAGATTGAATAGCGAACCCGCCTTATAGAACTTCTCTGCCAAGCTCCGACAATGACTTTTGAGAATAAAAAAAGGATTGAACTTAAATTTGAGAACTATGATAGTTTAATAAATTTATTTGAGATTATATAGGACTTAGAGAGAGAAATCAATTTGGAGAGAGAAAAAATACATTTAATTTTAGAGAGAGAAAAGATATATAATATTTAGAGAAAGAAAAAGTATATAATAATTTAAAGAAAGAAACAGAAAAATATACACACATGGTACACGCCAATAATCAACTCACTTTTTTTCTCTCTTGGTCCCTCAACTTTGGTAATGATATGTCTAGCCCTTAACTTTAATATTGTTTTCCTTACTTATTTTTTATTATTTACTCTATTTTTTTCTTTTTCTAGCCTTTCACATTAATAAGGTTTTTTTTTTAATTTTCATTATACACTTAAATATAATTTTCTTTCTTTATTTTTCAACTATGGTTAATATAATTTTAATATTTACACGTGGTACACTCCAAGTTAAAATTGAAAAGGCAGCTTTTATTCTTTTAGTCGACTTTCTTTCTGGTTACAGTAGATTTTTTAAGAATAAGAAAGGATTTAATTTGGATATGAAAATATGATAGTTTAATATAATTATTTATTATGGAAATAATAGATGAAAATAGACAAAAACACATATAGAATTTAGAGAGAGAAAATGCGTATTTAATTTTAAAGAGAAAAAGGCATATAACGTTTAGAGAGAGAAAAAAATATATACGATTTAAAGAGATATATAAAAGTGTAACAGTTGCCTTAAATTTAGCATTCTCATATTTATCATGTGTCCAATATTTTATTTTTATTTCATACATCGACTTTTTTAAGGAATAAATTAGTTAATAGTAACCAAGTTTTTTCAAAAGTTCAAGCACGGTCATTCAAAGTTTTTTTTATTACTCTAAATTCACTCAACTTTACAATGCTATATATTTTTTATAAATGTTTGTTTGTTTCTATATTAAGTAAAATACTAATCAAATATATATAAATCTCTCTTACTAATATGTGAAAAAAAAAATTTGAACTTGAAGTAGGAGATAATAGCCAAGAGAAAAAGGATTCTCTCAAAAAAATTTAACAGCAAAGGGGCATAAATAGATACAAGACCCAACAAGAAAATCCTAGCCTAGGTCGAGAAACAAGAAACTACATCGATATAAAATTGGATTTTTAAGCCACTCAAACCAACTAGTTTCAACCTTATGGTTCCTATCCATGAACCACAAAAAAAAAAGAAACTAACAATAGAATAAAAATGCAATCTTTGTTGTTCTGCGTTCTCCAAAAAACCAACCTAAGTCACCTACAAAATTTTCCTTCAATACAACGAGTCCACAAAATTTGAAAAATGCCCTTATCAAACAGAAGAGGGGAGAGCATATCCAACTACCTAGAAATCAATCTCCAAGTATTCACTACATTAGCACAATCAGTTAAAAATATGATCCAAAGTCTCCACATGATTAGAAAAACGAAGCCATGAAAAGATGGAATATCCAAAATGTTGTTGCTAAAATTAACTTTTGTAGGTAATCACTCCACTAGGATCCGCCATGCCATAATGTTAACTCCTCTAGGAACAAATCTAATGTCACACCCCCAAATTACCACCTAGGGCGTGTCCCTAATGGAGGTGTAACGATTCAACAAAGAGCCACCAATCATATCAAACACAAGTAATAATGTATTAAAATACCCAATTGAAAGAAATGTATCGTTTGAAAAGTTAAGCCAAAACCAAAGTACTGAGCGGAAGCATAAATGTATAAGTGTATAAATGTATCAAAACCAAATCGAGATAACTGTTTAATTATGACCACAACCACTCCAGCAGCATCAGACAGCAAGCTCCCAAGTTCCTTCAATAATTACCTACAAGCATGTAAACAAGTGTGTCAGACTACGCTGGTGAGTTCAAGGTTTGTGTTTTGTTTACCAAGTTGTGTTACCGATCATGTGAGTAAAACGGTTTACAAGATGATATGTTGTTTGTTGTTATGATATTTCGATGTTGTTATTACTCGATTACCGAATGGCCATATGATATGTGATTGCCAACCCCAATGCCTCTATCAAAGCATTGGTCATGTTTTAAGGTAATTAGTTCACGCCCGTTCTCCTCGAACGTCGTGAGGGTGCCAAACCTAATAGCGCTATCAACTAATAACCCCCGTTGCCCTACAAGCAACGACCCGGTAGATGTAGTGGTCTTACAATGATAGAAAACTGAGTACAATAACCAACATCCCATTACCCATGCATTCCTCATCGGAACGTTACCCGTTATCCCTTCACTGGGATCCATGCTTGAGAAAAAGCAATGAACTCACCTTAGGTTTGCTCGGTTAGACAAGTTACTCGTTAAATAAGTTCAATACTCACAACCTAGAAGAGTGTTTGGTAATGATCAGTTTTACAGTTTGTTTACACATAGATCACATCAGTGGTTGTCACGTATGGCACGTATAACAGTTAAGCAACAATTCAAGCAAGAACAATGATTATTCAAACAGTTGATCCAATAGTACATAGTATCGAGTAGCCCAATCAAGTTACAAGGTCCGATCCAATCAACAATCCCAATCCCACATTCAACATTCACATTGCACAAGTAGAGTTCACACATCATCATATGAACAGTCATTCATGAGATTCAGCAGTAACATATGCTATACTATCATATAATTATCACACATGTGCTAACAACTTTGTAAATCGTAGTCATGCTTCATATTCTACTATCCACATGCTGTTAACATACAATTCACATTCATTAATACATAATCAAGTCCTCAATATATATCAACATGTAACTGTTCGATCCGTGTTCACTTAGGTGTGTGATTAAAATCAAAGTGTGTGGTTTGTTTTGTGTTCATGGGTTAGTAACCCATGTGCGACCCACACCATCGGCCCACTGTACCCACTTAGATTATTTGTATTTGGATCGAGGCCCGGCGAAAGGGTACAACCCAGCAGACCTCGCAGCCCAAGATACTCGATGTGAGTATTGTGGCCCAATTATAACAATTTAACATAAAATATAACACTACTGGACTTGTACCCAACTATCGGCCCAAGACAGCATACTGCATACTCAGGTGGTGGCCCAACAGCCTGTACTCAACCACCCGAGTCCAACGTCTACGGCCCACAGCAAGATCGTGTAGACCACATTCGTCCGAACCATTAAAAGGGGTGTGCGGCTCCCTTATGGGCATGTGGTCCAGCATCGTTATGTGCCCAGAAATGCGTATTCCAAATGATTAAAATCATAAGCTCTACTTCAAGCAATCATCACTAATTTATATATGAGAATCCTAGTTCGCTTATACCTGAATCAAATCACATGGATCACGTTTCATCCTATTCAGCCGATCCGAATCATGTATACTAATTAACGATTCATGCCTTAGTAACTTCTGGATTCATGTCACTCTATTACATCAAGCCAATTCTAAATCATCTATGTTACTACAACACACAGGTCATACGGTTGCAAGGTAATCATGTTTCAAGCATTAATTCGTTATAATATTCCCCTATCATCATCTATTATTGTTACAGCCCATATACCAAGCCTTATTAATCATGCACATGATCCCTAACTCACTTATCAACCCTAACCATCACATATCCAATTCATACATTAAATACATACGTTAGCATGTTTCTTGATCATCCAGCAGATCATGTCACAACCAAGGTCACATACAATTTTCACATCATCATTCAACGTTATTTCACATATCAATCAACAAGCCTTTCTTTACTATCTAAATATTCATAACACACATAACAATATCACACAACATAAAAGTCAATCATTGAGAAACACTAACCAGGAACCTGGTTGACTAAGATGTTATCTCGAACAGGAGGGGGGGTCTCCACAGAACTCGTGCGATCAGGGAATCAGAGATGAGGAGGGGTAGGGTTTGTTTACTGATGTCGCAATCAAGGAAGGAGAAGCAGGGGTTGTTTGAGTTTTAAACTGATCATGAAACGAATTAGAGTGTAATTCGTATACATGCACCCATATGGATAAGGAAGTGGTCGGTTACCCTTGCTAAGCCCAAAACAGTAAGGATTCAATTAATTATGCTACTGGGCCAAGTTCAATAATACACCACACGATTACAACCTAACTTGTTGGGCTAACTAACAAGTATAATGATACTAGTAAGATATAAGTATTGGCCCAATATACACTACCTAACAAATTCCGAATTCCAACAGGTTATATAACCGGGTTAATTAGGTCACAAGATTTAAACGTCACTAACCGTGAAGGTTCGGGTTGTCACATCATCCCCAACTTGAAGGAAATTTCGTCTCGAAATTGGCAACTAAGCACAGAGGAATGAAGTGATGAAAACTCTAATTAAACTATATGTAATACTACGCAAATAATAATCACAAATAAAAGTCAAGCATTACACGCAATCACTACTACGCAAATAATAATCACAAATAAAAATCAAGCATTACACGCAATCACTAAACATCCAAGTACTGCACAGGCACTACGTAAACCAAATTGTAAAAACAGGATTGCTAGGTCAGTTGGGTGCCACATCATCCCCAACTTGAAAGGGAATTTCGTCCCGAAATTCGCCAAGGATATCGAAAGTTAGTCCCACCGTTTGAACAATCGGGGATAACAGAGCTTCACCTGATCTTTGCGTTCTCCCACCTAACGATGTGGAAGTAAACCAGGTAACTCCTCAGAAGACACGTCAGAAAATTCACGAATAACTGGAAAATACTCTATCTTCCTTTCTTAAAGTGGCGAATCGGTGACAAGAGCTAGTATAGCAGAGTAGCCCTTCCGTAGACACTTCTGGGCTTTCACGACTGAGACAATGCCAACAATGGCACCACTACGATGATCTTAAACTGATAAGGATTTCCCCACTGGGGAGAGGGAACGCACGATTTTCTTTTTGCAGAGAATTTTCTGCTTGATACATAGATAACCAAGTCCATGTCAATGACCATGTCAAAACTTACAAGAGTATTGGGAAGTAGGTCAATGTCGAACACTTGACCCACGAGATCAAGTTTACAACCAAAAAGAACATGAGAAGCTTCTATCGATTTACTATCAGTCAGTTCTACTACATGCTTATTTACAAGAAAGGTGGAAGTCAGTCCTAACTAATGACTGAACCCTAAGGCACAAAACTCCAATCGAAACAAGAGTCAAATAAAACAGAAGCAGAAAAAGATCATTCAAAGAAGACTTACCGGTCTCAACATTGCCATCATTGCGAGTCTCCCCCAGCGCCAATAGTAAATACTCTTCCACGTGCTCCGTTCCCACCATTGTTCCCATTGTTGCCGCTCCCAGTATTGTTGTTGTTGCCAGCATTCTGATTAAGCTGAGGGCAATCCCTCTTAAAATGACCCTCATCACCACACTGAAAGCACCCCTTTTGATTTCCCTGGTTCTGTTGAGACTGTTGCCCTTGTTGTCTCTGATTCGGCTGAGTCTGCTACTGCTGCTGCTTTGGCTGAGGAGCCCTACAATCCTTGGCCTCATGGCCTACCTTGTCGCACCTGCGACAAACTCGATCACACTGCCCATAATGATGAAACCCACATTTGCTACACTGAGGCTTCTTTCCCACATAAGGTCTCTGATTTTGATTCACTGAGGATGATTGGCTAAAGCTGCGAGTACTGCCAGTATCTGTCTTCTTTTGGGGCTGAACCGAGTTGGACGCCTTGTCCATATCACCCCACTTGCGTTTGCCATCAGTGACGGGAGTAGTGGCTGTGGTGGTGGCAGTAGTAGCTTTAGACACACGCGGTGGCAGTGAGTTGCTTTCCACCTCCTGATCAATAATCTTGTGAGTCAACCGGACAATCTGGGTTAAGTTATTGAGGTTTGCAGCAGTAACCAAACCCTTCACTCGTGGAGGTAACCCCTTGACGAATAACTCGATCCTTCGTGACATAGGTCGAGACAAATTCGGACACAAGTCAGCCAGCTCATACGATCGCTTCACATACACTTCAACCTCAGACCCCACCAGTTTCAGGTCATAATACTCGTTCTCTAGCTTCTGTATCTCATCGCGAGGACAGTACTCCTCCCTCATTAATTCCTTGAAGTCATCCTAAGTAGTAGCGTTTGCTGCATCAATACCCAGCAGCTGAACCTGGGCATTGCACCAGGTTAAGGCACCATCCTCAAGCGTGCCTGTCGCATACTTCACGCGGTCCCCCACAGGACAGTTGCACATAGCAAACACTGACTCAGCTTTCTCGAACCACCTCAATACTCCCACAGCCCCTTCCGTCCCACTGAAGGTCTGTGGCTTACAATCCATAAACACCTTGAACGTACAGGCAGGCTGGTTGTTTGGGTGCGCAGCTTGGTAGGCTGCCAGAGCCTCAGCCACACGTGTGTTTATCAGATTTGTTAACTCGGCCTGAGTCATGTTGATGCTACCACGTCCGTGTCCTCTTCCACTCATGTTTCTATATATGGAAATGAACTAATTCAGGTGTCGAAAACGAGGAAGGTGCTCAGGTTTATCACGTTAAGAACGATTAACTACCATGTTAATACACAGACAGGGAAGAACCCCTCTTACATTCGTTAAGCCTCATTGGGATTTGCATGCACCACGCGTTATTATTATGTGTGCACCCATGATAATAAGGCGGTTTGCATGCTCCTCTCAATGCTTCTTAACTTATGTTTGAAGTTTCTCCCACCCCAATCAACACAAAATATGCACTACCAACAAGATTAGGATTTACTAGATGCAAGTGTTATGTTACACTATCAATGTGTCATGATGCCTACCATGTCGTATCGTGCATGCTATAAATATAGTTACGTTTACTAGGCATATAAAGCATAAGCTAACGAGGAACGAACCTTGCAGTCTGAAGTTGAGTGTCATGGTCATCGTTTGGATCAATTCGGTTATAGTCTGGTTTTATGAAAACATTTTTAAAACCGAGTTCTCTATAACCAGTGGCTCTGATACCAAACTGTCACACCCCCAAATTACCACCTAGGGCGTGTCCCTAATGGAGGTGTAACGATTCAACAAAGAGCCACCAATCATATCAAACACAAGTAATAATGTATTAAAATACCCAATTGAAAGAAATGTATCGTTTGAAAAGTTAAGCCAAAACCAAAGTACTGAGCGGAAGCATAAATGTATAAGTGTATAAATGTATCAAAACCAAATCGAGATAACTGTTTAATTATGACCACAACCACTCCAGCAGCATCAGACAGCAAGCTCCCAAGTTCCTTCAATAATTACCTACAAGCATGTAAACAAGTGTGTCAGACTACGCTGGTGAGTTCAAGGTTTGTGTTTTGTTTACCAAGTTGTGTTACCGATCATGTGAGTAAAACGGTTTACAAGACGATATGTTGTTTGTTGTTATGATGTTTCGATGTTGTTATTACTCGATTACCGAATGGCCATATGATATGTGATTGCCAACCCCAATGCCTCTATCAAAGCATTGGTCATGTTTTAAGGTAATTAGTTCACGCCCGTTCTCCTCGAACGTCGTGAGGGTGCCAAACCTAATAGCGCTATCAACTAATAACCCCCGTTGCCCTACAAGCAACGACCCGGTAGATGTAGTGGTCTTACAATGATAGAAAACTGAGTACAATAACCAACATCCCATTACCCATGCATTCCTCATCGGAACGTTACCCGTTATCCCTTCACTGGGATCCATGCTTGAGAAAAAGCAATGAACTCACCTTAGGTTTGCTCGGTTAGACAAGTTACTCGTTAAATAAGTTCAATACTCACAACCTAGAAGAGTGTTTGGTAATGATCAGTTTTACAGTTTGTTTACACATAGATCACATCAGTGGTTGTCACGTATGGCACGTATAACAGTTAAGCAACAATTCAAGCAAGAACAATGATTATTCAAACAGTTGATCCAATAGTACATAGTATCGAGTAGCCCAATCAAGTTACAAGGTCCGATCCAATCAACAATCCCAATCCCACATTCAACATTCACATTGCACAAGTAGAGTTCACACATCATCATATGAACAGTCATTCATGAGATTCAGCAGTAACATATGCTATACTATCATATAATTATCACACATGTGCTAACAACTTTGTAAATCGTAGTCATGCTTCATATTCTACTATCCACATGCTGTTAACATACAATTCACATTCATTAATACATAATCAAGTCCTCAATATATATCAACATGTAACTGTTCGATCCGTGTTCACTTAGGTGTGTGATTAAAATCAAAGTGTGTGGTTTGTTTTGTGTTCATGGGTTAGTAACCCATGTGCGACCCACACCATCGGCCCACTGTACCCACTTAGATTATTTGTATTTGGATCGAGGCCCGGCGAAAGGGTACAACCCAGCAGACCTCGCAGCCCAAGATACTCGATGTGAGTATTGTGGCCCAATTATAACAATTTAACATAAAATATAACACTACTGGACTTGTACCCAACTATCGGCCCAAGACAGCATACTGCATACTCAGGTGGTGGCCCAACAGCCTGTACTCAACCACCCGAGTCCAACGTCTACGGCCCACAGCAAGATCGTGTAGACCACATTCGTCCGAACCATTAAAAGGGGTGTGCGGCTCCCTTATGGGCATGTGGTCCAGCATCGTTATGTGCCCAGAAATGCGTATTCCAAATGATTAAAATCATAAGCTCTACTTCAAGCAATCATCACTAATTTATATATGAGAATCCTAGTTCGCTTATACCTGAATCAAATCACATGGATCACGTTTCATCCTATTCAGCCGATCCGAATCATGTATACTAATTAACGATTCATGCCTTAGTAACTTCTGGATTCATGTCACTCTATTACATCAAGCCAATTCTAAATCATCTATGTTACTACACCACACAGGTCATACGGTTGCAAGGTAATCATGTTTCAAGCATTAATTCGTTATAATATTCCCCTATCATCATCTATTATTGTTACAGCCCATATACCAAGCCTTATTAATCATGCACATGATCCCTAACTCACTTATCAACCCTAACCATCACATATCCAATTCATACATTAAATACATACGTTAGCATGTTTCTTGATCATCCAGCAGATCATGTCACAACCAAGGTCACATACAATTTTCACATCATTATTCAACGTTATTTCACATATCAATCAACAAGCCTTTCTTTACTATCTAAATATTCATAACACACATAACAATATCACACAACATAAAAGTCAATCATTGAGAAACACTAACCAGGAACCTGATTGACTAAGATGTTATCTCGAACAGGAGGGGGGGTCTCCACAGAACTCGTGCGATCAGGGAATCAGAGATGAGGAGGGGTAGGGTTTGTTTACTGATGTCGCAATCAAGGAAGGAGAAGCAGGGGTTGTTTGAGTTTTAAACTGATCATGAAACGAATTAGAGTGTAATTCGTATACATGCACCCATATGGATAAGGAAGTGGTCGGTTACCCTTGCTAAGCCCAAAACAGTAAGGATTCAATTAATTATGCTACTGGGCCAAGTTCAATAATACACCACACGATTACAACCTAACTTGTTGGGCTAACTAACAAGTATAATGATACTAGTAAGATATAAGTATTGGCCCAATATACACTACCTAACAAATTCCGAATTCCAACAGGTTATATAACCGGGTTAATTAGGTCACAAGATTTAAACGTCACTAACCGTGAAGGTTCGGGTTGTCACATCATCCCCAACTTGAAGGAAATTTCGTCTCGAAATTGGCAACTAAGCACAGAGGAATGAAGTGATGAAAACTCTAATTAAACTATATGTAATACTACGCAAATAATAATCACAAATAAAAGTCAAGCATTACACGCAATCACTACTACGCAAATAATAATCACAAATAAAAATCAAGCATTACACGCAATCACTAAACATCCAAGTACTGCACAGGCACTACGTAAACCAAATTGTAAAAACAGGATTGCTAGGTCAGTTGGGTGCCACATCATCCCCAACTTGAAAGGGAATTTCGTCCCGAAATTCGCCAAGGATATCGAAAGTTAGTCCCACCGTTTGAACAATCGGGGATAACAGAGCTTCACCTGATCTTTGCGTTCTCCCACCTAACGATGTGGAAGTAAACCAGGTAACTCCTCAGAAGACACGTCAGAAAATTCACGAATAACTGGAAAATACTCTATCTTCCTTTCTTAAAGTGGCGAATCGGTGACAAGAGCTAGTATAGCAGAGTAGCCCTTCCGTAGACACTTCTGGGCTTTCACGACTGAGACAATGCCAACAATGGCACCACTACGATGATCTTAAACTGATAAGGATTTCCCCACTGGGGAGAGGGAACGCACGATTTTCTTTTTGCAGAGAATTTTCTGCTTGATACATAGATAACCAAGTCCATGTCAATGACCATGTCAAAACTTACAAGAGTATTGGGAAGTAGGTCAATGTCGAACACTTGACCCACGAGATCAAGTTTACAACCAAAAAGAACATGAGAAGCTTCTATCGATTTACTATCAGTCAGTTCTACTACATGCTTATTTACAAGAAAGGTGGAAGTCAGTCCTAACTAATGACTGAACCCTAAGGCACAAAACTCCAATCGAAACAAGAGTCAAATAAAACAGAAGCAGAAAAAGATCATTCAAAGAAGACTTACCGGTCTCAACATTGCCATCATTGCGAGTCTCCCCCAGCGCCAATAGTAAATACTCTTCCACGTGCTCCGTTCCCACCATTGTTCCCATTGTTGCCGCTCCCAGTATTGTTGTTGTTGCCAGCATTCTGATTAAGCTGAGGGCAATCCCTCTTAAAATGACCCTCATCACCACACTGAAAGCACCCCTTTTGATTTCCCTGGTTCTGTTGAGACTGTTGCCCTTGTTGTCTCTGATTCGGCTGAGTCTGCTACTGCTGCTGCTTTGGCTGAGGAGCCCTACAATCCTTGGCCTCATGGCCTACCTTGTCGCACCTGCGACAAACTCGATCACACTGCCCATAATGATGAAACCCACATTTGCTACACTGAGGCTTCTTTCCCACATAAGGTCTCTGATTTTGATTCACTGAGGATGATTGGCTAAAGCTGCGAGTACTGCCAGTATCTGTCTTCTTTTGGGGCTGAACCGAGTTGGACGCCTTGTCCATATCACCCCACTTGCGTTTGCCATCAGTGACGGGAGTAGTGGCTGTGGTGGTGGCAGTAGTAGCTTTAGACACACGCGGTGGCAGTGAGTTGCTTTCCACCTCCTGATCAATAATCTTGTGAGTCAACCGGACAATCTGGGTTAAGTGAGACATAATTATGATGCCATGCCGGATGAGGAGGACAGGGTTTTCTTTGAACCATCTGTGCCTCTAGATGTGAAAGAGTTTGCTGCAGGACTCGGATACCAAAAGGAAGTATCCTCAGATTCAGATGTGTCAGCAGATACATTTGTAAGTGCTGAACAGAATCAAGATCCTCCAGTTGTGATTGAGGATGCTGATTCTTCTGATGATGAATCTGATGATGCTATCCCAGCAAAGTCTGATACGGTAGCCAAAAATGAGGACATACCTCTCGAGAATCACATTCTATGTGATCCCCCTGCAGAACCCGCTAAGACTGTTGCAGTCGAGTCCTCGTCTGAGAATGAGTCGGAGAGTGTGAACTTGCTGTACACTCTTGTTGGTGATGATAAAATTTACTCAGACAAAGATTTTCCCATTAAGAATGTTAATCAATCCTTAATCTGTAAAGTCTTTGAAAATTCGACAAGTAAGTTTTTGGGAAAGACAGGACCACGTGTTACAGTTACACAGTGTCCTCCTACTCCAAAGGCTGAAATTCTAAAACAATTTGGCAACAAGAAATTACCAACAGTGCCAAAACAGCAAAATCACACCAACCCCAAAGGAAAATCACCGGCTCAAGCCCAAAAGAAGCCGAATCAAAAGAAGAAGAAAAACGTTAACTTTGTGAAATCGACGGGAACGGATAAAATTGAGACTTTTGAAAACAAATCTAACTTAGATTTTGTCAAGAAAGCTATTATACAAAAAAGGAATGAACCAAGCAGTTCAAAACCTAGTACCTCGGGTTCACAAAGTTCATCATCATCGGCTAGACGAACACATGATACTTCGGGGTTTGTTGAACGAAGATCATGTTTTGAATGTGGAACAATTGGACATATTATTCGAAATTGTCCATATCTTCATAAGCAAAAAGAAAAAGTTGATGTTCCCCGTGACCACAATGACCGTAAGCAATCTGTTTCTGTAAAACAAGATCCCCGCCTTGCAAAAGAAAGGGAAAAGAAACAGAAACGCCAACAGGTCAAGAAGATTGAAAAAGCAATTAAAACCGATGTGGTTCAAAAACAATCTGTTGCTGTAAAACCAGATAATTCAAAAACCTCAGACAACCAAGAAGTTAAAATTTTAAAGAAAGACACTGGTAAAACAAAACAGACATGGAAACCTAAATCGGTTACTGAATCAGGGGGACCATCACAATTCACCAACCATCAAAGACAAGAAGTTATTGTCATTGATGAAAATGGAAGACCCAAGACCACAATGGCTTGGGTCCCCATCTCCAACTAATTCATTTAAGTTCATGTGCAGGGTGTTCCAGGAGGAACTGTCAGTAGTCATTGGATTGTTGATAGTGGGGCATCCAGGCACATGACAGGCGACATGAAGCTTCTCTACGACGTCAAATCTATTAGAGGAGGTTATGTTGCTTTTGCTGGAGATAAAGGTGGATATATAACGGGTGAAGGAATGATATCCAACGGGATTGTCAGCTTTGACAAGATCAACTTTGTGCAACAACTTGATCACAATCTTCTTAGTGTTTCTCAAATCTGTGACAAGCAGTTCTCAGTACACTTTGATGCTAATGGATGTTATGTGCTGAAACCCGGCTTCAAAATTCCAAAGGAATGGATTCTCTTGTCAGCTCCAAGGATAAATGATTTGTACGTCCTTGATATGAGCCAAGCTATTACTACGTCTGCACAAGCAACTTGTTTCGTTTCTAAAGCCACAGAAAAAGATACTATCTCTTGGCACAGACGATGGGTCACATTCACTTACGCAAAATGAATCATTTGGTTTCAAATGAATTGGTGAATGGTGTTCCCCTCAAAAATTTCCATCTTCAAGACGTCTGTGTTTCGTGCCAGAAAGGAAAGCAAACAAAGAAGAAGCACCCTACAAAGAAGATCAACACGGTGGCAGTTCCTCTTGAACGTTTGCACATGGATTTGTTCGGTCCTGTCAAGCACAAGAGTATTCGAGGTGATCAATACTGCCTCGTGATAACTGATGATTATTCAAGATTTTCTTGGGTGGCTTTTATGGCACACAAGAGTGAAACCTTTGGCATTATCAAAAACTTGATCATTCAGATTGAGAATTTGTATAAGTTAAAGGTTAGGCGGATACGTAGCGACAATGGTACTGAATTTAAGAATCATGCCATGGCGGAGTTTTGCACCTCAAAGGGTATTCTTCATGAGTTTAGTGCAGCTTATACTCCTCAACAGAATGGCGTCGCTGAACGTAAGAACCGCACATTGATCGAGACTGCTAGGACAATGTTGGTAGAGTCGCAGCTACCCATTCCATTCTGGACTGAAGTTGTGGCCTCTGCATGTTACACATTGAACCGAGTCCTTACAGTCAAAAGGCACAACAAGACCTGCTTTGAGCTTCTTCAAAAACGGAAACCGGATTTGTCTTATCTTGAACCGTTTGGAGCTCCATGCACAATCATCGATCCTAATGGAAAGTTTGGGGCAAAAGCAATTGATGGATACTTTCTTGGGTATGCCACCCCTAACTTACGAGTCTGGAATCTAGAGACTAAAAGGGTCGAGGAATGGTCTGAGGTCAGAGTACAAAGGCACACCTTGCCAGTCAAATGTCCGGGTCAACCTTGGATGTTTGAGTACGATGACTTTTTCAATTCGATCAATGTTGAAGCCGTTGAAGAAAGTGCTGCGGCTAGGATGTTTTTCGAGAGTGACAATGCAACAGTTTCACCGGTGGTTCGTCCAATTCTTGTTAATCAAGAACCATCTTCCTCGGTGAACAATAATACTCTCAACAATGAGGATTTTCATGATGCAAACGAATTGAACGAATCTTCAGAGGATGATGAATTTCTAGATGCAGATCAAGAAGCTCCAACAACAGTAGTTCATGGTACTTCAAAGGGTACTCCTCCAGTGGATACTCATAGAACAGCTGAGGCTACTGCATCATCCTCTTCGTCAATTCCGGGTCTTGATTTGGTTGTTGATCTTAATCTTAACAACCTGGGTATAAATATTCCAGTTCGAGAAAATCCTGAAACAAGGATTCATAATACCCATCCTCAACAAAACATCATTGGAAATGTGCAAAGTGGCGTTCAAACAAGAAACATGTTGCGAAACAACAACAATGCAGGCTTGTATGCAGCTATTCGAGAATCCGGGCAACAAAACGATTGGTCCTTCGCGTGTTATGTCTCACAGGAAGAACCAAGAACGTGGAAAGAAGCCTTGAAAGATAACGCTTGGGTTGAAGCAATGCAGGAAGAACTGCAACAATTCCAGAAGCTGGGTGTCTGGAAACTCGTAGAGAAACCTGCTGGATACAAGAAGATTGGTACCCGTTGGGTGTTCAAATGCAAAAAGGATGACCGTGGAGTTGTTGTCCGAAACAAAGCACGTTTAGTCGTTCAAGGTTTTCGTCAGATTGAAGGGATCGACTACAATGAAGTCTATGCACCTGTTGCACGTCTTGAAGCAATTCGAATCTTTCTAGCCTATGCTTCCTTCAAAGGATTCAAGGTTTACCAGATGGACGTGAAAAGTGCATTTTTACATGGTGTGGTTGAAGAAGAGGTATACGTCGAACAGCCTCCAGGTTTTGAAGATCCTATCCATCCCGATCGGGTTTGGTTGCTCAACAAAGCTCTCTATGGTCTACATCAAGCACCGCGAGCTTGGTATGCAACCTTATCACACTATCTGCTGGAGAACGATTTTCGAAGAGGTCTTATCGACTGTACTCTTTTCATCAAAGAACAAGATGGAGATCTTCTTCTGGTCTAGGTATACGTTGATGATATTATTTTTGGTTCTACTAATGATGTCTTGTGTAGGGAATTCGAGCGCATTATGCAGGATAAATTCGAGATGAGTGCTATGGGGGAAATGACCTTCTTCTTGGGCCTACAAGTGCAACAAACGGAGTCTGGGATATTCATCCATCAGACTAAATATGTTGGCGACATCTTGAGCCGGTTCCAGATGTCTGATGCAACGCCCATTGGTACCCCATTGCCAACCAATCACGGAATTACTCCTGACTTGAAGGGTGAAGCTGTTAGCCCCTCAAACTATCGCGCAATGATCGGATCTCTTATGTACCTCACAGCATCAAGGCCAGACATAATGTTCCCAACGTGCCTGCTTGCCAGATATCAAGTTAATCCGAAGGCCTCACATCTTGCAGCTGTTAAAAGGATTTTTCGTTATTTGAAGGCTTACCCTGACACCGGTCTGTGGTACCCTAGGGATAATAACTTTGAATTGGTCGCTTTCAGTGATTCTGATTTTGGCGGATGTAAAATCGACGGCAAATCCACAACGGCTGGATGTCAGTTTTTAGGAAATCGCCTAGTCACATGGCAGTGCAAGAAGCAGACATGCTTCGCTACATCAACATGCGAAGCTGAATACATTGCTGCCTCAAGTTGTTGCTCCCAAGTTCTTTGGATCCAACAACAATTGCGGGACTACGGTTTTGAATTCCTAACTACTCCTATTTACGTTGATAATTCTGCTGCTTTAGATATCACTAGAAATCCTGTGCAGCACTCAAAGACCAAACACATCGAAATCAAATATCACTTCATACGTGATTGCTTTGAGAAAAGGCTAATCGATGTTGTTAAGGTCCACACCGATGACCAACGTGCCGACCTTTTTACCAAAGCGTTTGACAAATCAAGATTTGACTCTTTATTATTGGTAAACGGCATTAAGGTCAAGCAAGAGTAAACCAACATCGGAAAATCATTTTTGTAAATATCTTTGTGTTTTTAAATTTATCTTAGTTTATTGATTTTAGGGGGAGTAAATCCAAAAATCTGAAAATCCAAAAACATCGAAAAATTTCAAAAACACAAAAACAATAGAAAAACAAAAATGAGTTTCCTGGCGAGAAAAAGAGAAAATGATAGTACATCAGTGGTCTATCCAAACCTCTTTAAACCTTAAATGAAAAACGATAAGCAGCTCTATATAAGATGTATCGGTAGGCTCACAATCATTTTAAAGTGTGCAGGGTGATATAAATCTTAAATCGACTAAAGATCAGGTGGGAACCATTCATTGGCATATGGTCTTAGTACCGAAATTTCGTTTGATAGATTGCTGAGGTTCTGAGATATTCGGTCTTTATGCTGCTTATCATCTGGGTATCATGGTTGTATCTTTTACCGAAAAATAACGGGGACGCAAGTCTAGATCTTCCATGATACTATACATACGTGTACATATTATATACTGCATATTGCATTCGACCTCAATAAGTGATAAACAATCACATGCCCAAACAAATAAGTGATAAAATATCACATTTTTCCGGGAGTCAAGTTCGTCTCTCTGCTGTACGAAAGTACTGACCTGTTCACGGACTTGCTCCTGTGCCCTCATGCATATTGAAAATCAAGTTCCTCATAAATAAGTGATTATATCACATAGGGCTTGTTTTCAAATCAAAATAAGTGAGAATCTCACATCATATACGGTCAAACAGATGATAATCGGTATACTCACCGGTAAGATGAACCCTCGTGCATACCTTGATACGGGAATGTGTCGTGATGTGGATGAACACCGGTCGGTAAGTACAAATCATACCTTAACGTATCCCCTCGCCATGATTACATCTGATAAGTTGAGCTTAAGTGGACAACAATACCGATAATTGTTATAGGATGCTTATCTTAATGTTAACTAATTGAACAACAAGAGTGTTTTGGCATGACCGTACACTGATATGATTCTCTTACCCTCGAAACTCGCAAAAAGAATGTATGTATATATTTATTTACTGCTTTCAGTCTTTACATTTGAAAAATTCAAAAATACCAAAAAGATTTTATTTCTATTTTATTTTCGATCGTACGATGTTGGAGCTCGAGTCTTCGTTACCTGAAACCTGACTGAAAACCGAACTGACTAAATCTTCATAAACGGTCGAAGTTTGCAAGTTTTGAAAGTTGGAAACTAAAATTGACAAATTTATTAAACTTTCAACCTGTCGGACGGTGTTTGATTGTGACATGGTCATTCGTGTGTCATTTGTTTATGCTAACTATATTCCAAGCAGTTGTTCTCATTACGCGTTTAGATTTCTTGCATGTGCAGATTTTAAAGGCCAGGAGAACATGGTCGATGACAAAGCTTTGGAATGAAGACACGACGTGAAGGCGCTCAAAAATGAAGATGATCGAGTTGCCGCTGGCCATCATCAACACCACAAGGATCTCACTTCATAAAGATCAAGTATTTCACGAGCATAACTCAAGGGGGAGCTTATGCTAAGGGGGAGTTTGTCAACACACTTCTTACATGATACGGGTAGTTTGTTGATACACTCTCTACTCTCAAGACGTGAAGACTTTGAAGATCCTCCGACATTGAAGACTTGAAAGGACATCAGAGTCTTGAAGACAAGAAGATCAAAGACGATCAAGATCGAGACAAATCTGCAACCATCGAAGATCGAGACAAAGCTACAGCCAAGGGGGAGTTTGTTGGTGCACTTGTGTCTGTACTTTGTCTGTATTCAGTCACGATGTAAACGATGTCCTTGTCAGTCCTGTAAGTTGACCAAGTCAACCGTCCTCCTGGTTTGACTTGGACCAACAGTTAGAAAATGTTTGTATATGGTTGTTTGTCTCGAAGGATAAGAGATCGAAGGATGATGTGGATCCTTCGATCTCCTCGAAAGATATGCTTCGATTGATGGACCTCGAAAGATCATCCTTCGAGGTCCCTGTGAATCCTTCGATGACATTGTGATTGATAGATGATCCTTCGACCATCTATCGGATCCTTCGGACAAAGCAACCTGGGCTGGGTATATATATACCCATGCAGTGTATGTTAGATGGGAGATGCACACACACAGAAAGATAGAGAGTTCTTGAGAGCATTCTGTCCGAAAACACACACACACACTAGAGAGTTTGCAAAACACATTTGTGAACATTGAGCTTGTAACCGGAACCTTTCATTCGTATTAATACAAGTAGTGTTAATCGGTGAACCTTGTGTGTTTGTGTTTGTGCTTGTTTCATCCCGGTTTGCTTGCTAGCTTGGATTCCGCACTTGCTAGTGGGTTAGTATAACAAGGTTTAGGTTCGTCATCCTCCGAGAGGGACCTACAATAATTATATACACATTGGTATACCAAAAATGAGAAAAAAAATTAAATAAATAAAGCATTTCTAAGCTGGTGGAGACACTGAATGCGCATGGACGGAACCAGGGGCCAAGAGGGTTCTTTGACCGCAACCATAGGAATCCATTGGCTTTTTATATATAAAATCTTAGATTTTTTTCTAGTAAAAATACGATTCCGAGGCTCTACTTGTAGCGGGTAGAGAAAAAAGCCTTTGGATGACCCACATAAATAAGTTATAGTTCTGCCACTAGAGTGTGTACAATTATTATATTAGTTTCAGTGAACCAACAGATCCGAGTATAAACCAATAATTTGAATATGCAGTCAAACCACTACAAAACCTGATCATGATCTGCAAACAATTATGATGAGCTGAGCAAGAGAATTTTATACCGCAATTCAATTATAAGATCTAATGTGTATTTGCCAATTGCATGATATAGTCTAGAAAGTGAGTAAAACATCAGGTAATCCGTCGATGAAGTAATGTGGTGTTGAATCTACAACAGTTATTGTTGATGGATATTTCTTCAAATCACCATGAGTCTTTACAACCAAAAATTACCAAGCATTGATTGCAACAAATCAAAAAATTAATAACAAGGCAAGATAAAGAACCTGGATTCATAGTACACATAAAACTAAGACAAATTACTTAGATTTTTGAATCATTATATAACAATACAAAAACTAACTTGGGGTATCACCAACTTATTTAACCGACGTGTCCATACAAACTTTTTCGGTTGTTTACGGCAATTACGACTGCCACGCTGGTAGGGATTATTTAGTTATCGCATTGTTTTTCCCGAATTTCCCATACAAAGTGATATTACAAATTATAACGTATTTTTTACCATTGACGTATAGCGAGATAAACATCCCTACTTTTACAAGGCATTTTTGCATGTGAGACACAACAAGACCGACGGAGGAAGACGACAGCCGTTGCCGTTGATCATGGTGCAAAGGTATGGTTTTCTTCACTTTTTAATTCAGTTGTTTGAATTTGGATATCATTATTTTCGATACCTACTATTTCTTCTAAGAAAATTTGATTGATTCATGCTCTTAATTTCTTATGTGATTCTAGCGGAAATATTAGACCCGATTATTTGGGTTACGAAGTTACGATGATTTTTTCTATTTTTTTCTTTTGTGTAAACATTTTAGATGTAATTTAACATCCTGTAAAAAAAAAAGCATATAACTGAATACAATGATATATTCCACAAAATGCAATTACATTACTATGGGTATTAATCCATGTGTAAAAAAATCAAATGATATCCTATTGCTGGAATGCTGAACATGATTCAGAGGCATAGGTCTTCAAGTTGCATGGACTCCCTCATTTGTATTTAAAACACATGTTTGTTTACATTAAACATTTTAGATGTAATTTAACATCCTGTAAAAAAAAAAGCATATAATTGAATACAATAATATATTCCACAAAATGCAATTACATTACTATGGGTATTAATCCATGTGTAAAAAAATCAAATGATATCCTATTGCTAGAATGCTGAACATGATTCAGAGGCATAGGTCTTCAAGTTGCATCGACTCCCTCATTTGTATTTAAAACACATGTTTGTTTACATTAAAAGTATAACCAATGTTTGCTTATAAATGTGCTGATGATTTTCCTTTTTTAATGATTTCACTCTATTTGGTAACTTAATACAAGGTCTAGGTCTGGATCCCGTTGATAAATCTACAAATTTTATGATCATTTATGTATATTTGTTTTAATTTTGCGTAGTTGGTTTACCTCCATCGGGTTCACAGCTGTGCATTGGCGATTTGCAGCCGATTGATGGTCAAGGTTGAACCGCAGCCGAGATTACACTACACGGTTGTGGAAAAGGTGATCACCAATGGTGTTGCGTGACGGAATAGCACAGACAGAACAGAGGAGATGCTGGTGATGTAGCTTCAATAGGCGAACAAATTAGAAGCCGATGGAGAAGTAAAAATGCGAGGTCACAAAGGCTTAGGAAGAGTTGATGATCGCGAATGTCATCGCTTTTATTTAGAGTAAATAGCAATTCAAACATTAAACGTGAAACGACTTTGACGACTGTAATCATACAGGAATTGAAGCAACTTTTATACATGTTTCATCATTTATTTATTTTTCTTAAACAAGACATGGATTTAATCTTTTTTTTCTTTGGTAAAAATAATCAACAAAAAGGACTTCAAAATATACCTTGCATTCTTTTTAATCTTTGAAAATCATGCTTTTTTGTATAATAACTACAGTGTTGGTGCACTTGTGTCTGTACTTTGTCTGTGCTCGGTCACGATGTAAAACGATGTTCCTGTTAGTCTTGTAAGTTTGACCAAGTCAACCGTCCTCCTGGTTTGACTTGGCCAAACAGATAGAATATGGTTGTAAATGTTCTGTGTCGAAGGTTGGGCCATCGAAGGATTGTTTCTATCCTTCGATGAGCTCGAAAGATATACCACGAAGAATACAGATGGACTTCGAAGGATATGCCATCCTTCGAAGTATATGTGGATCCTTCGATGGCTTTGTAATCGACAGATGATCTTTCGGTCATTCTGCATGATCCTTCGACCAGACCTGTTGTGCTGGGTATATATATACCCATGCAGTGTATTCAAGAAAGTGAGATGTACACAGACACATTCGAGAGATAGAGAGCATTCTGCTGTCAACACACACACACACTTAGAGAGTTTGCAAAAACTGATTTGTAAACATTGTGCTTGTAACCGGAACCTTTCATTCGCATTAATACAAGTGGTGTTAATCGGTGAATCTTTGTGTGTTTGTGTTTGTGCTTGTTTAACCCTGGTTTGCATACTAGCTTGGATTCCGCACTTGCTAGTGTGTTAGTATAGCAAGGTTAAGGTTGAACCTCATCCTCCGAGAGGGACCTACAAGTGGTATCAGAGCAAAGGCTCTTTACCTTGTTTAAAACCGGGTTTGTTCAAGTCTTGGTGTGTTTGGACATTTGGTTTAGTACCCGTTTTTGGTGGTTTTCTTGCATTTTTAAACATAAAAACGTGTTCTAAACCTTTCGGGTGTGTTCAAAGGCGGGTTGGGTAACTTAAAACTTGTTTTTAAGATATTTGGTGATTTCCGGCCATAATTCCGGTGGGTTCCGGTGACCGGATTTTCTGGATAAGGTTTTCCTTTTTGGGAATATTTTATTTCAAAATCAAAGTTGGTAGAAAAGGCATGGTCTGTCCATACTCTTTTGCCGAAAGTTGACTTCACCAACCCATCACCTTTTCACCAACCTGTCATATCAGTGTCAGTGTGTCAGGAGTATTCGAAGGATATCATTCGACATCGAAAGATCATCTTTCGATCAAGGAAGCTTCGATAGATATACATCTTTCGACCCATCCTTCGAAGTCAGAGTCTTATCCTTCGATCCAGGAATCTATTCGAAGGATAGTTGTTCGAAAGATAAGGATATTTAATTCGAAAGATAAGGATCTTTCAAATTGTGAATCTTTCGAGTTTGTGAATCTTTCGAAATCACTGTTCAAAATTCAACAGTGATCTTTCGAACACTGTTGATCCTTCGAACAAGTGTTGATCCTTTGATTGTGGTCTGTTTTAGTTCAACTAGTTTCTATCTTTCGAGCTTGGATCTTTCGGCTGGTCACTTATAATCTTTTAGTTGTTTTGAGTGTTATTTTCAGGAATTCAATTTATAAAATATGAATCCGAGTTGGTGGGGACCTCCGGCTCCAGACAGTGGAAAATATACAAGTTCGGGTTCCACTCCCTCATGGTGGGGTACACCGGCTCCAGATAGTGGAAAGTACACGTGTACAAGTCTATCACCTTCATGGGCCAAGTCTCCAGTGTCTACATCTTCACAAGCAAATGCCATATCTTCAAGTCAATGGGCATTAGTATCGAATCAAACTCCGAGCATCCAAAGTATTTTGTTGAGCGAAAGCGAAACCGGAAGTTTGAATCGTCCTCCAAAGTTGATGCATCTAAATGAATATCCGGGCTGGGTTGACAGATTCCGTACATACGTTCTTGGGCAAAATACCGAACTGTGGATACGTTTCACTACAGATTTTGATCAAGCTATAGAGGTTGCTGCTTCAGATACTGCTACGTTTGCAGATCTTCCTGAAGATCAGAAGAAAACGTATGATCTGGAAAAGAAAGCATACGCCATTCTCACTCAGGCGTTAAGCAAGGATATCTACCACCAGTTTGTCAGTTTCAAGACAACTAAGAAGTTGTGGGACGGGTTGAAAACCAGAGGAGTAGGGAATGAAGCAACACGTCAATTGCGTCATGATCTGCTCAAGAAAGAATTCGACTGTTTCACATGCATGGATAAGGAGTCTTTGGGAGACATGACAAGCCGGTTTTATCATTTGCTCACTGAGTTGAATAATTTTGGTGTAGCAACAACTCAAGCAGAAGTGGTGAAGAAGTTTGCTGATGCTTTGCCTCCCCAATGGAGCAGTTTCTTGGAAATCCTGAAGTATAACGGAGTGTTGAGAACTACAAATATCAACGACTTCGTGCAGCTTTTGGAAAACAAGGATCAGGAGGAGACATTAAAGGCGAAGAGAGTTCCATTGCCACAAAATCCAGAAATGTATTATGGAACTTCCAGTACTTCGTCTGCAAGAACCGGTCCACATGCTCCACTACAAACGGCGTTTGTCACAAGCACGGATATGTATGGCAATCCGGTGCAAGTTCCTGTTAAGCCACCTCCCACCACAGACATGTATGGAAATCCAATACAACCACCTCCTCCTCCTCATGCTCAACAACAACGTGCATGTTATGGAGGAACATCATCTACTGGTCAGCAATCAAAGCCAAGTACAGTACAGCTCGACACTTCAAGCTTCTCTAAGGTCAGTGTAGAAGTAGCAAAGGAGCACATGGAGCTGCTTAACACTGTAGTGAGCGTGTACTGTGGGTTAATAGAAGGTCAGATTGGCAACATTAATCTGACACAAGAAGACTATCGGCAGATTGATAAAGAAGAGATGGACTTGATGGATGTCAAGTGGGCCTTTGCTAGTGCTGTGAGAAGGGCAAAGGATTGGATGGAGAGTACTGGCAGAACCAGCTTGGAGAGTAAGAGAGACACCAAGTATGGGTTCGATAAACAGGCAGTGAAGTGCTTCAACTGTGGTGAGCGGGGTCACTTTAAAAGGGAATGTACAAAGCCAGCACAGCACGGGAACCAAAACCCCTTCAGAAACCAAGGCAACCAGCAGAACCAGAACAGAAACAATGAGCGTACATTGGTGCCTGTCAACAACCAAACCAACCGGGCACTTGAGGTTCAGGTGGATGAAGGTTGTGACTGGTCAATCCAGTTGGGTGGTGATGCTCCCGATGGAACAGCATGTTTTGCTCAAGTTGTGAAGGATGTAGTTCACACCAGTGGTGGAGAATCTTCCGCCAATGGTGGTGAATCTTCTGAGGATGAAGACTCTTTGGGTTATAGCAGGAGTTCAGATGAAGAATCCTCAAGTTCGGGCGATGATCATGTGGGTGAGACATCAAATGCAGCAATCGATGCAGATATTGATGAACTTTTGGGGGAAGCTGCAGCAGAAACTCAAAGAAGATCTATCTTGGTGGATCAAGCTGCTTATTCTTCGTCTTCTCTCCATTCAGCCTTTATGGCTAATGTCGACGGTTCATCAAGTCTGGTATGTGTCGATGAACCCACTGTTGATAATTCTAATGAATGTGATAGATTGCGTGCTAGATGTGCTGATGTAGAGAGAAGTATGTCTGAGTTGCAAGACAAACATGATGCTTTACAAGCTAGTTTGTTTGACTTGCAAGATAAACATACTACATTGAATGAGAATTTGAGTGACTTGCAAAGTAAGCACGAAGCTTTGCAAGAAAAGTATGATGTGACTTTTATTCACAATCAGAAATTGACTGTGGACCTTTCCAAATGCACAGAAGCCAATATGTTTTATGAAAACCATGAAAAGGAGTTTAAATCGATAATTGAAAAGTTAAAGAAAGATAAAACCGAGTTAACTAAAATGGTTTCCAGAAAACAAACTGACATTAATTTGTATATATCTCGTCTTGAGACAATGCAAAAAGAGATGGCTTGTGTAAAAACGGAAAGTGAGGCAATCCAACTCAAGTTAGATAGTTATTTGAGTTCTAGCTATGTGTTGGATCACATCATTGATGTCCAAAAGGAGAAAAGGGACGTCACGTGCATAGGCTATAAGAACTGTCCACCACCAGTGAGACATAATTATGATGCCATGCCAGATGAGGAGGACAGAGTGTTCTTTGAACCATCTGTGCCTCTAGATGTGAAAGAGTTTGCAGCAGGACTCGTATACCAGAAAGAAGTATCCTCAGATTCAGATGTGTCAGCAGATACATTTGTAACTGCTGAACAGAATCAGGATCCTCCAGTTGTGATTGAGGATGCTGATTCTTCTGATGATGAATCTGATGATGCTGTCCCAGCAAAGTCTGATGCGGTAGTCAAAAATGAGGACATACCTCTCGAGAACCACATTCTATGTGATCCACCTGCAAAACCCGCTAAGACTGTTGCAATCGAGTACTCGTCTGAAAAGGAGTTGGAGAGTGTGAATTTGCTGTACACTCTTGTTGGTGATGATAAAATTTATTCAGACAAAGATTTTCCTATTAAGAATGTTAATCAATCCTTAATCAGTAAAGTCTTTGAGAATTCGACTAGTAAGTTTTTGGGAAAGTCAGGACCACGTGTTACAGTTACACAGTGTCCTCCTATTCCAAAGGCCGAAATTCGAAAACAATTTGGCAACAAGAAATTACCAGCAGTGCAGAAACAGCAAAATCACACCAAGCCAAAAGCAAAATCACCGGCTCAAACTCAAAAGAAGCCGAATCAGAAGAAAAACAAGAATGTAAACTTTGTGAAATCGATGGGAACGGACAAAATTGAAACGTTTGAAAATAAATCTAACTTAGATTTTGTCAAGAAAGCTACTGTTTTGAAAAGAAATGAACAAGACAGTTCAAAGCCTAGTACCTCAGGTTCACAAAGTTCAACATCGTCGGCTAAACGATCACATGATACTTCGGGGTTTGTTGAACGAAGATCATGTTTTGAATGTGGAACAATTGGACATATAATTCGAAACTGTCCATACCTTCATAAACAAAAAGAAAAAGTTGATGTTCCCCGTGACCAAAATGATCGTAAGCGATCTGTTTCTGCAAAACAAGATCCCCGCCTTATAAAAGAAAGGGAAAAGAAACAAAAACGCCAACAGGTCAAGAAAATTGAAAAGGCAATTAAAACCGATGTGGTTAACAAAACAGCTGTTTCTGTCAAACCAGAAAATTCAAAAACTTCAGACAATCAAGAAGTTAAAACTTTGAAGAACAACACTGGTAAAACAAAACAGACCTGGAAACCAAAAACGGTTACTGAATCAGGGGGACCATCACAATTCACCAATCATCAAAGACAAGAAGTTATTGTTATTGATGAAAATGGAAGACCCAAGACCACAATGGCTTGGGTCCCCATCTCCAACTAATCATTTGAGTTCATGTGCAGGGTGTTCCAGGAGGAACTGTCAGTAGTCATTTGATTGTTGATAGTGGGGCATCCAGGCACATGACAGGCGACATGAAGCTTCTCTACGACGTCAAATCTATTAGAGGAGGTTATGTTGCTTTTGCTGGAGATAAGGGTGGATATATTACGGGTGAAGGAATGATATCCAACGGGATTGTCAGCTTTGACAAGATCAACTTTGTGCAACAACTTGATCACAATCTTCTTAGTGTTTCTCAAATTTGTGACAAGCAATTCTCAGTACACTTTGATGCTAATGGATGTTATGTGCTGAAGCCGGGCTTCAAAATTCCAAAAGAATGGATTCTCCTGTCAGCTCCAAGGATAAATGATTTGTACGTCCTTGATATGAGCCAAGCTATTACTACGTCTGCACAAGCAACTTGTTTCGTTTCCAAAGCCACAGAAAAAGACACTATCTCTTGGCACAGACGAATGGGTCACATTCACTTACGCAAAATGAATCATTTGGTTTGAAATGAATTGGTGAATGGTGTTCCTCTCAAAAATTTCCATCTTCAAGACGTCTGTGTTTCGTGCCAGAAGGGAAAACAAACGAAGAAGAAGCACCCTACAAAGAAGATCAACACGGTGGCAGTTCCTCTTGAACGTTTGCACATGGATTTGTTCGGTCCTGTCAAGCACAAGAGTATTCGGGGTGATCAATACTGCCTCGTGATAACTGATGATTATTCAAGATTTTCTTGGGTGGCGTTCATGGCACACAAGAGTGAAACCTTTGGCATTATCAAAAACTTGATCAGTCAGATTGAGAATTTGTATAAGTTGAAGGTTAGGCGGATATGTAGCGACAATGGTACTGAATTTAAAAATCATGTCATGGCGGAGTTTTGCACTTCAAAGGGTATTCTTCATGAGTTTTGTGCAGCTTATACTCCTCAACAGAATGGCGTCGCTGAACGTAAGAACCGCACATTGATCGAGACTGCTAGGACAATGTTGGTAGAGTCGCAGTTGCCCATTCCATTCTGGACTGAAGCTGTGGCCTCTGCATGTTACACATTGAACCGAGTCCTTACAGTCAAAAGGCACAATAAGACCTGCTTTGAGCTTCTTCAAAAACGGAAACCAGATTTGTCTTATCTTGAACCGTTTGGAGCTCCATGTACAATCATCGATCCTAATGGAAAATTTGGGGCAAAAGCAATTGATGGCTACTTTCTTGGGTATGCCACCCCTAACTTACGAGTCTGGAATCTAGAGACTAAAAGGGTCGAGAAATGGTCTGAGGTCAGAGTACAAAGGCATACTTTGCCAGTCAAATGTCCTGGTCAACCTTGGATGTTTGAGTACGATGACTTTTTCAATTCGATCAATGTTGAAGCCGTTGAAGAAAGCGCTGCGGCTAGGATGTTTTTCGAGAGTGACAATGCAACAGTTTCACCGGTGGTTCGTCCAATTCTTGTCAATCAAGAACCATCTTCGGTGAACAATAATACTCTCGACAATGAGGATTTTCACGATGCTGCTGAATTGAACGAATCTTCAGAGGATGATGAATTTCTAGATGCAGATCAAGAAGCTCCAACAACAGCAGTTCATGGTACTTCAGAGGGTACTCCTCCAGTGGATACCCATAGAACAGCTGAAGCTACTGCATCATCCTCTTCGTCAATTCCAGGCATTAACTTAGTTGTTGATCTCAATCTCAACAACCTGGGTATAAATATTCCAGTTCCAGATAATCCAGAAACAAGGATTCATAATACCCATCCTCAACAAAACATCATTGGAAATGTGCAAAGTGGCATTCAAACAAGAAACATGTTGCGAAACAACAACAATGCAGGCTTGTATGCAGCTATTCGAGAATCCGGGCAACAAAATGATTGGTCTTTCGCGTGTTATGTCTCACAGGAAGAACCAAGAACTTGGAAAGAAGCCTTGAAAGATAACTCTTGGGTTGAAGCAATGCAGGAAGAACTGCAACAATTCCAGAAGCTGGGTGTCTGGAAACTCGTAGAGAAACCTGCTGGATACAAGAAGATTGGTACCCGTTGGGTGTTTAAATGCAAAAAGGATGACCGCGGAGTTGTTATCCGGAACAAAGCACATTTAGTCGTTCAAGGTTTTCGTCAGATTGAAGGGATCGACTACAACGAAGTCTATGCACCTGTTGCACGTCTTGAAGCAATTCGAATCTTTCTAGCCTATGCGTCCTTCAAAGGATTCAAGGTTTATCAGATGGACGTGAAAAGTGCATTCTTACATGGTGTGGTTGAAGAAGAGGTATACGTCGAACAGCCTCTAGGTTTTGAAGATCCTATCCATCCCGATCGGGTTTGGTTGCTCAACAAAGCTCTCTATGGTCTTCATCAAGCACCGCGAGCTTGGTATGCAACCTTATCTCACTATCTGCTGGAGAACGGTTTTCGCAGAGGTCTTATCGACTGTACTCTTTTCATCAAAGAACAAGATGGAGATCTTCTTCTGGTACAGTTATACGTTGATGATATTATTTTTGGTTCTACTAATGATGTCTTGTGTAGCAATTTCGAGCGCATTATGCAGGATAAATTCGAGATGAGTGCTATGGGGGAAATGACCTCTTTCTTGGGCCTACAAGTACAACAAACTGAGTCTGGGATATTCATACATCAGACTAAATATGTTGGTGACATCTTGAACCGGTTCCAGATGTCTGATGCAATGCCCATTGGTACCCCATTGCCGACAAATCACGGAATTACTCCAGACTTGAAGGGTGAAGCTGTTAGTCCTTGATATTATCGCGCAATGATCGGATCTCTTATGTACCTCACAGCATCAAGGCCAGACATAATGTACCCAACGTGCCTGCTTGCCAGATATCAAGTCAACCCGAAGGCCTCACATCTTGCAGCTGTAAAAAGGATTTTTCGTTATTTGAAGGTTTGCCCTGACACCGGTCTATGGTACCCTAGGGATAATAACTTTGAATTGGTCGCTTTCAGTGATTCTGATTTTGGCGGATGCAAAATCGACGACAAATCCACAACGGCTGGATGTCAGTTTTTGGGAAATCGTTTAGTCACATGGCAGTGCAAGAAGCAAACGTGTGTCGCTACATCAACATGTGAAGCTGAATACATTGCTGCCTCAAGCTGTTGCTCCCAAGTTCTTTGGATCCAACAACAATTGCGGGACTACGGTTTTGAATTCCTAACTACTCCTATTTACGTTGATAATTCTGCTGCATTACAGATCACTAGAAATCCTGTGCAGCACTCAAAGACCAAACACATCGAAATCAAATATCACTTTATACGTGATTGCTTTGAGAAAAGGCTGATCGATGTTGTTAAGGTCCACACCGATGACCAACGTGCCGACCTTTTTACCAAAGCATTTGACAAATCAAGATTTGACTTTTTATTATTGGTAAACGGCATTAAGGTCAAGCAAGAGTAAAACCAACATCGGAAAATCAGTTTTGTAAATATCTTTGTGTCTTTTAAATTTGTCTTAGTTTATTGATTTTAGGGGGAGTAAATCCAAAAATCTGAAAATTCAAAAACATCGAAAAATTTCAAAAACACAAAAACAATAGAAAAACAAAAATGAGTTTCCTGGCGAGCAAAAGAGAAAATGATAGTACATCAGTGGTCTATCCAAACCTCTTTAAACCTTAAATGAAAAACGATAAGCAGCTCTATATAAGATGTATCGGTAGGCTCACAATCATTTTAAAGTGTGCAGGGTGATATAAACTTAAATCGACTGAAGACCAGGTGGGAACCATTCATTGGCATATGGTCTTAGTACCGAAATTTCGTTTGATAGATTGCCGAGGTTCTGAGATATTCGGTCTTTATGCTGCTTATCATCTGGGTATCATGGTTGTATCTTTTACCGAAAAATAACGGGGACGCAAGTCTAGATCTTCCATGATACTATACATACGTGTACATAATACATACTGCATTCGACCTCAATAAGTGATAAACAATCACATGTCCAAATCAAATAAGTGATAAAATATCACATTTATCCGGGAGTCAAGTTCGTCTCTCTGCTGTACGGAAGTACTGACCTGTTCACGGACTTGCTCCTGTGCCCTCATGCATCGAAAACAAGTTCCTCATCAATAAGTGATTATATCACATAGGGCTTGTTTTCATTCAAAATAAGTGAGAATCTCACATCATATACGGTCAAACAGATGATAATCGGTATACTCACCGGTAAGATGAACCCTCGTGCATACCTTGATACGGGAATGTGTCGTGATGTGGATGAACACCGGTCGATAAGTAAAAATCATACCTTAACGTATCCCCTCGCCATGATTACATCTGATAAGTTGAGTTTAAGTGGACAACAATATCGATAATTGTTATAGGATGCTTATTTTAATGTTAACTAACTGAACAACAAGTGTTTTGGCATGACCGTACACTGATATGATTCTCTTACCCTCGAAACTCGCAAAAAGAATCTGTGTATATATTTATTTACTGCTTTCAGTCTTTACATTTCAAATATTAAAAATACCAAAAAGATTTTAGGTGAGTTTTTAATATAAACTTTATAAAAGCCAAAAAGATTTTATTTCTATCTTATTTTCGATCGTACGATGTTGGAGCTCGAGTCTTCGTTACCTGAAACCTGAACGAAAACCGAATTGACTAAATCTTCATAAACGGTCAAAATTTGCAAGTTTTGAAAGTTAAATCTAAAATTGACAAATTTATTAAACTTTCAAACTGTCGGACGGTGTTTGATTGTGACATGGTCATTAGTGTGTCATTTGTTTATGCTAACTATATTCCAAGCAGTAGTTCTCATTACGCGTTTAGATTTCTTGCATGTGCAGATCCTAAAGGCTAGGAGAACATGGTAGATGACAAGCTTCGGAATGAAGATACGACGCGAAGGCACTCAAAAGATGAAGATGATCGAGTTGCCGCGGACCATCATCAACACCACAAGGATCTTTAGCTTTGAAGATCAAGTCATTCACGAGCATAACTCAAGGGGGAGCTTATGTTAAGGGGGAGTTTGTCAACACACTTCCTACATGAGACGGGTAGTTTGTTGATACACTCTCTGCTTTCAAGACGTGAAGACTTTAAAGATCCTCCGACATTGAAGACTTGAAAGGACATCAGAGTCTTGAAGACATGAAGATCAACGATGATCAAGATCGAGACAAATCTGCACCCATCGAAGATCGAGACAAAGCTACAGCCAAGGGGGAGTTTGTTGGTGCACTTGTGTCTGTACTTTGTCTGTGCTCGGTCACGATGTAAAACGATGTTCCTGTTAGTCTTGTAAGTTTGACCAAGTCAACCGTCCTCCTGGTTTGACTTGGCCAAACAGATAGAATATGGTTGTAAATGTTCTGTGTCGAAGGTTGGGCCATCGAAGGATTGTTTCTATCCTTTGATGAGCTCGAAAGATATACCACAAAGAATACAGATGGACTTCGAAGGATATGCCATCCTTCGAAGTATATGTGGATCCTTCGATGGCTTTGTAATCGACAGATGATCTTTCGGTCATTCTGCATGATCCTTCGACCAGACCTGCTGTGCTGGGTATATATATACCCATGCAGTGTATTCAAGAAAGTGAGATGTACACAGACACATTCGAGAGATAGAGAGCATTCTACTGTCAACACACACACACTTAGAGAGTTTGCAAAAACTGATTTGTAAACATTGTGCTTGTAACCGGAACCTTTCATTCGCATTAATACAAGTGGTGTTAATCGGTGAATCTTTGTGTGTTTGTGTTTGTGCTTGTTTAACCCCGGTTTGCATACTAGCTTGGATTCCGCACTTGCTAGTGTGTTAGTATAGCAAGGTTAAGGTTGAACCTCATCCTCCGAGAGGGACCTACATACAGTAAAAAAAACCTAACAAAAGACAAATGAAAGTAATCAAATTCCCGCCGCAACGCGCGGGTTAGCATCAACTGGTTTAGAACAATTTTATACCAGTTTTCTTCTAGTGTTGCCCGGAATGATCTTTGATCTCTAGATCGCAAATGATAATCTAAACTGAACTTGTATATAACTTGAAATCAAAATACATGAGTGTGATACAATGGAATGGAATGAATTCTACAAATGAAATCTAAACCCTATTTATAGTTTCTAATGGGTGCGAGTGAATAGACGCGTCTCCTCGCGAATAGTCGTCTCTAGAATCTTGTGGATGAGATTCGATGTGAAGAGGTGTGTTGATTTGTAGCCACAAGTTCGAATTGTCGCATCTCCTTGTTCTTCTTGATGCCTGATCGCGAACAGACATGTCCTCAGGGACATACCTTTTCGATTTGGAGAAGTAGTTTCCAGTTTTTGATTTATCAGGTTTGGTCCCTGAATTCTATAACTACCTTCTAACTACTTTAAACTAACATATAATAAACCCTTATGGGTGTGCATGATTAGCGACTTGATTCACCCCCCTAATCATGAACATCCATAAGTTGTAGTAGATCTTGAACTCCGAGCAGTTCTCGCATTGTAGCAAACTTGACCCTTGCTAGTTGTGACAACTCGAGTTTCCAAGATTCCATTTTTTGCATTTATTGCATGTTCATTGTTTGTTTAGTTGTTTACTTGCACAATTAGTTTGCTGTGAAACTGTAACGTTTTGATTCAGTTAAGTATATTGTATTTGAGCATGGTTATGTGTTACTTATGAAAGATTTGTCAAATGTATGAACTTGGTGGTGAAACTGGGAACTATTTTGAGATGGTGTACTTATGTAAAATATGATACTTAGGGATGTATAGAGTAATTAGTGAAATCCTAATCATTCTTAACCCTAAACCCTTTCACTAATCACCACCCAAGAAACTAAGCACGTACTTTCACATTCTCTGATCATCTCCTACAATCATTTGCTTCATCTTTGGCACAAGTCTTTTGCATCAATCTTGGTCTTTCAATCCATCTAGAATCAATTCAAGGTAATTGTTTAATCGCTGCTTGTTGTAAATCGTTGATTGATTGATTCATGTTAAAACCCTAATTCTACATGTAATGATTCTGTGTTATTGAATTCTGATTATTGTGAAATGATGTTGATTATTGTGTAATCATTGCCTGATGATTAAGATACGAGAATTGTAGAAAGATTGATTGATAATTGGATTACTGCAGTACAGATGCAATGAAATTAGGGTTTTGATCGTATGAATGTATGAATGTAACTGTTACTTTGATTCTGTGAATTGGCTTTGGAAATCACGTATTTTGAAACCCGTTGCTAACAGTCAGAGCTTTGTGAAGTCACAAAGGTCAGAGTTTTGGTTAATGTGTTTGTCAGAGCTTTTGTTATTCTATGAAGTCAGAGTTTTATTTGAATGATATGTCATGGTCTGAATTTTAATGTAGTTTATAGTCCGAACTTCATGTGTTGATTGCTTGTCCGAATTATTAGAAAGGAAATGATGTAGTCCGACTTTTGTATCAAACATAGGGGATCCGACTTTTTGATTTAACCTAAGGGGGGAGTCCGAGTTTTTGTTTAAGAGATGGTTGTCCGACATTTTGGCCAAAGGAAGTGATGTCCGAGTTTTAAAGGGACAAGTCCCTTGTCCGACCTTTTAAGGGGGGAAGCCCCATGGTCCGAGTTTTAAGAGGGAACCCCTTCTTGTCCGACTTTTCTGTTAAACAGGGGGTCCGAACTTCTTGTGAGGACCCTAGGTCCGAGATTTTGTAATGTTGGACACAAGGTCCGACTTTAATGAATGTTGAGCATGGTCCGATTTTTAATATGTGGCATATGTCTGAAGTTTGAATGATGTTTATTGTGTCCAAATTTCTTTACAAATGTGCATAGGTTCCAAATTTCTTACAAGTTATACTCACATGTCTGAATTTCATAAGTGTGATGTGTTGTCTGAGTTAGTTTGTTATGCTAGTTCGACTTTTATACTTGATAACCTAGTCCGACTTTTATGCCTGATAACCTAGACTGAACTTGATGCTTAGTGAATGATCCGACTTTTGTTGATGAATTGTCTGAGTTTACTACGATGCTAAGTCTCAAACCCTGTATACTGTATGATACAATAACTGCATGTTACTGTGTGATATGATACTGTAAGTTACTGTTTGAACATCAAGGACTTGTAAACCCTAATTGAACGTCAACACTTACATCGAATTTATGTGCAATGTACCCTAGGTCGTGTGTAATGGACTTAAACATTAATTAACCCTAGAAGCAATAATATACCGAGCAAACCAAGGTGAGTTCACACTCTTACTAAGGCATGGGATTCCCAGGGCTTGGGAATGGGATTAAAGGAATGAGATTGAATGGATTCGTACTTACACTGTTACTAGACTACCTACCATCGTCCTCGGTTGTGCAGGACACATACGTAAAACCTACGTATACTTGTATTACTCACTGTCCTTAGGTTGCGAAGGACACTGACGTAAAACCTACGTGAACCTATACTCACTACTGCCTCGGTTGTGTCAGGCACTTACGTAAAACCTACGTAAACCCCCGCGTACCCCTATCCTCGGTTTGTGAAGGATACTTACGTAAAACCTACGTAAAACTTGTACGTATTACTGTTCTCGGAATATGAAGAACACTTATGGTTACGAATAGTCTAGTGGATATACAACATGGGAAGCCCCCCACCAATAGAACGTACTATCGGCCCAGTAGAGCCACATGTTACAAACGAACTTACTATTACGCATTTACTTTCTGTGAACTCGCTCAACTAGTTGTTGATCCTCTGTTACATGCCTTGCAGGTCGTTAGGTACATGGAGCTTGCACAGGGAGGAGCTGGTCGTTGTGGGCTTGGATCGGATTGTTTCGTTAAACACTTTATGACATTTCATACTTTATTATGTTGGGTTTTATTTATACGCTTCCGCTAAACACTGATAACATACTTACATTTTGAACACCTTTCATATTGGTGGTTGAATGGCATTTACTTTTATATATTAATTACATGTTCAATATGATTGGTGGCTTGATCCTGGTCAGTCACGCTCCCAAGCGGTGATACTCCGTAGGTGGATTTTGGGGGTGTGACAGATTGGTATCAGAGCCATTGGTTATAGAGAACGTGGTTTTAATACGGGGAAAAGGTTTTTATTAAAACCAGACTATAACCAGAACAGTGCTCTCAACGATCCAAAACGACGCTTCGCTCCACGTGCAAGACTCAACATCCTAGGTAATAAGGTTTATGTTTATTGCCTACATGCTAGAATTACATAGAACTTTGCTCGTGGTATGCTTAGATTACATTGCTCACTACTTGTTATTGCTTGAGAACACTTGTGTGCTTACACTCTTCTGTCATCGCACTATTCGCGAACCTTTCTCACTTATGTTGCCTTTGATGTGAAGATCAATGGCTGGACGTATTAACAAAAATGAGTTTCCTGGCGAGAAAAAGAGAAAATGATAGTACATCAGTGGTCTATCCAAACCTCTTTAAACCTTAAATGAAAAACGATAAGCAGCTCTATATAAGATGTATCGGTAGGCTCACAATCATTTTAAAGTGTGCAGGGTGATATAAATCTTAAATCGACTAAAGATCAGGTGGGAACCATTCATTGGCATATGGTCTTAGTACCGAAATTTCGTTTGATAGATTGCTGAGGTTCTGAGATATTCGGTCTTTATGCTGCTTATCATCTGGGTATCATGGTTGTATCTTTTACCGAAAAATAACGGGGACGCAAGTCTAGATCTTCCATGATACTATACATACGTGTACATATTATATACTGCATATTGCATTCGACCTCAATAAGTAATAAACAATCACATGCCCAAACAAATAAGTGATAAAATATCACATTTTTCCGGGAGTCAAGTTCGTCTCTCTGCTGTACGAAAGTACTGACCTGTTCACGGACTTGCTCCTGTGCCCTCATGCATATTGAAAATCAAGTTCCTCATAAATAAGTGATTATATCACATAGGGCTTGTTTTCAAATCAAAATAAGTGAGAATCTCACATCATATACGGTCAAACAGATGATAATCGGTATACTCACCGGTAAGATGAACCCTCGTGCATACCTTGATACGGGAATGTGTCGTGATGTGGATGAACACCGGTCGGTAAGTACAAATCATACCTTAACGTATCCCCTCGCCATGATTACATCTGATAAGTTGAGCTTAAGTGGACAACAATACCGATAATTGTTATAGGATGCTTATCTTAATGTTAACTAATTGAACAACAAGAGTGTTTTGGCATGACCGTACACTGATATGATTCTCTTACCCTCGAAACTCGCAAAAAGAATGTATGTATATATTTATTTACTGCTTTCAGTCTTTACATTTGAAAAATTCAAAAATACCAAAAAGATTTTATTTCTATTTTATTTTCGATCGTACGATGTTGGAGCTCGAGTCTTCGTTACCTGAAACCTGACTGAAAACCGAACTGACTAAATCTTCATAAACGGTCGAAGTTTGCAAGTTTTGAAAGTTGGAAACTAAAATTGACAAATTTATTAAACTTTCAACCTGTCGGACGGTGTTTGATTGTGACATGGTCATTCGTGTGTCATTTGTTTATGCTAACTATATTCCAAGCAGTTGTTCTCATTACGCGTTTAGATTTCTTGCATGTGCAGATTTTAAAGGCCAGGAGAACATGGTCGATGACAAAGCTTTGGAATGAAGACACGACGTGAAGGCGCTCAAAAATGAAGATGATCGAGTTGCCGCTGGCCATCATCAACACCACAAGGATCTCACTTCATAAAGATCAAGTATTTCACGAGCATAACTCAAGGGGGAGCTTATGCTAAGGGGGAGTTTGTCAACACACTTCTTACATGATACGGGTAGTTTGTTGATACACTCTCTACTCTCAAGACGTGAAGACTTTGAAGATCCTCCGACATTGAAGACTTGAAAGGACATCAGAGTCTTGAAGACAAGAAGATCAAAGACGATCAAGATCGAGACAAATCTGCAACCATCGAAGATCGAGACAAAGCTACAGCCAAGGGGGAGTTTGTTGGTGCACTTGTGTCTGTACTTTGTCTGTATTCAGTCACGATGTAAACGATGTCCTTGTCAGTCCTGTAAGTTGACCAAGTCAACCGTCCTCCTGGTTTGACTTGGACCAACAGTTAGAAAATGTTTGTATATGGTTGTTTGTCTCGAAGGATAAGAGATCGAAGGATGATGTGGATCCTTCGATCTCCTCGAAAGATATGCTTCGATTGATGGACCTCGAAAGATCATCCTTCGAGGTCCCTGTGAATCCTTCGATGACATTGTGATTGATAGATGATCCTTCGACCATCTATCGGATCCTTCGGACAAAGCAACCTGGGCTGGGTATATATATACCCATGCAGTGTATGTTAGATGGGAGATGCACACACACAGAAAGATAGAGAGTTCTTGAGAGCATTCTGTCCGAAAACACACACACACACTAGAGAGTTTGCAAAACACATTTGTGAACATTGAGCTTGTAACCGGAACCTTTCATTCGTATTAATACAAGTAGTGTTAATCGGTGAACCTTGTGTGTTTGTGTTTGTGCTTGTTTCATCCCGGTTTGCTTGCTAGCTTGGATTCCGCACTTGCTAGTGGGTTAGTATAACAAGGTTTAGGTTCGTCATCCTCCGAGAGGGACCTACAATAATTATATACACATTGGTATACCAAAAATGAGAAAAAAAATTAAATAAATAAAGCATTTCTAAGCTGGTGGAGACACTGAATGCGCATGGACGGAACCAGGGGCCAAGAGGGTTCTTTGACCGCAACCATAGGAATCCATTGGCTTTTTATATATAAAATCTTAGATTTTTTTCTAGTAAAAATACGATTCCGAGGCTCTACTTGTAGCGGGTAGAGAAAAAAGCCTTTGGATGACCCACATAAATAAGTTATAGTTCTGCCACTAGAGTGTGTACAATTATTATATTAGTTTCAGTGAACCAACAGATCCGAGTATAAACCAATAATTTGAATATGCAGTCAAACCACTACAAAACCTGATCATGATCTGCAAACAATTATGATGAGCTGAGCAAGAGAATTTTATACCGCAATTCAATTATAAGATCTAATGTGTATTTGCCAATTGCATGATATAGTCTAGAAAGTGAGTAAAACATCAGGTAATCCGTCGATGAAGTAATGTGGTGTTGAATCTACAACAGTTATTGTTGATGGATATTTCTTCAAATCACCATGAGTCTTTACAACCAAAAATTACCAAGCATTGATTGCAACAAATCAAAAAATTAATAACAAGGCAAGATAAAGAACCTGGATTCATAGTACACATAAAACTAAGACAAATTACTTAGATTTTTGAATCATTATATAACAATACAAAAACTAACTTGGGGTATCACCAACTTATTTAACCGACGTGTCCATACAAACTTTTTCGGTTGTTTACGGCAATTACGACTGCCACGCTGGTAGGGATTATTTAGTTATCGCATTGTTTTTCCCGAATTTCCCATACAAAGTGATATTACAAATTATAACGTATTTTTTACCATTGACGTATAGCGAGATAAACATCCCTACTTTTACAAGGCATTTTTGCATGTGAGACACAACAAGACCGACGGAGGAAGACGACAGCCGTTGCCGTTGATCATGGTGCAAAGGTATGGTTTTCTTCACTTTTTAATTCAGTTGTTTGAATTTGGATATCATTATTTTCGATACCTACTATTTCTTCTAAGAAAATTTGATTGATTCATGCTCTTAATTTCTTATGTGATTCTAGCGGAAATATTAGACCCGATTATTTGGGTTACGAAGTTACGATGATTTTTTCTATTTTTTTCTTTTGTGTAAACATTTTAGATGTAATTTAACATCCTGTAAAAAAAAAAGCATATAACTGAATACAATGATATATTCCACAAAATGCAATTACATTACTATGGGTATTAATCCATGTGTAAAAAAATCAAATGATATCCTATTGCTGGAATGCTGAACATGATTCAGAGGCATAGGTCTTCAAGTTGCATGGACTCCCTCATTTGTATTTAAAACACATGTTTGTTTACATTAAACATTTTAGATGTAATTTAACATCCTGTAAAAAAAAAAGCATATAATTGAATACAATAATATATTCCACAAAATGCAATTACATTACTATGGGTATTAATCCATGTGTAAAAAAATCAAATGATATCCTATTGCTAGAATGCTGAACATGATTCAGAGGCATAGGTCTTCAAGTTGCATCGACTCCCTCATTTGTATTTAAAACACATGTTTGTTTACATTAAAAGTATAACCAATGTTTGCTTATAAATGTGCTGATGATTTTCCTTTTTTAATGATTTCACTCTATTTGGTAACTTAATACAAGGTCTAGGTCTGGATCCCGTTGATAAATCTACAAATTTTATGATCATTTATGTATATTTGTTTTAATTTTGCGTAGTTGGTTTACCTCCATCGGGTTCACAGCTGTGCATTGGCGATTTGCAGCCGATTGATGGTCAAGGTTGAACCGCAGCCGAGATTACACTACACGGTTGTGGAAAAGGTGATCACCAATGGTGTTGCGTGACGGAATAGCACAGACAGAACAGAGGAGATGCTGGTGATGTAGCTTCAATAGGCGAACAAATTAGAAGCCGATGGAGAAGTAAAAATGCGAGGTCACAAAGGCTTAGGAAGAGTTGATGATCGCGAATGTCATCGCTTTTATTTAGAGTAAATAGCAATTCAAACATTAAACGTGAAACGACTTTGACGACTGTAATCATACAGGAATTGAAGCAACTTTTATACATGTTTCATCATTTATTTATTTTTCTTAAACAAGACATGGATTTAATCTTTTTTTTCTTTGGTAAAAATAATCAACAAAAAGGACTTCAAAATATACCTTGCATTCTTTTTAATCTTTGAAAATCATGCTTTTTTGTATAATAACTACAGTGTTGGTGCACTTGTGTCTGTACTTTGTCTGTGCTCGGTCACGATGTAAAACGATGTTCCTGTTAGTCTTGTAAGTTTGACCAAGTCAACCGTCCTCCTGGTTTGACTTGGCCAAACAGATAGAATATGGTTGTAAATGTTCTGTGTCGAAGGTTGGGCCATCGAAGGATTGTTTCTATCCTTCGATGAGCTCGAAAGATATACCACGAAGAATACAGATGGACTTCGAAGGATATGCCATCCTTCGAAGTATATGTGGATCCTTCGATGGCTTTGTAATCGACAGATGATCTTTCGGTCATTCTGCATGATCCTTCGACCAGACCTGTTGTGCTGGGTATATATATACCCATGCAGTGTATTCAAGAAAGTGAGATGTACACAGACACATTCGAGAGATAGAGAGCATTCTGCTGTCAACACACACACACACTTAGAGAGTTTGCAAAAACTGATTTGTAAACATTGTGCTTGTAACCGGAACCTTTCATTCGCATTAATACAAGTGGTGTTAATCGGTGAATCTTTGTGTGTTTGTGTTTGTGCTTGTTTAACCCTGGTTTGCATACTAGCTTGGATTCCGCACTTGCTAGTGTGTTAGTATAGCAAGGTTAAGGTTGAACCTCATCCTCCGAGAGGGACCTACAAGTGGTATCAGAGCAAAGGCTCTTTACCTTGTTTAAAACCGGGTTTGTTCAAGTCTTGGTGTGTTTGGACATTTGGTTTAGTACCCGTTTTTGGTGGTTTTCTTGCATTTTTAAACATAAAAACGTGTTCTAAACCTTTCGGGTGTGTTCAAAGGCGGGTTGGGTAACTTAAAACTTGTTTTTAAGATATTTGGTGATTTCCGGCCATAATTCCGGTGGGTTCCGGTGACCGGATTTTCTGGATAAGGTTTTCCTTTTTGGGAATATTTTATTTCAAAATCAAAGTTGGTAGAAAAGGCATGGTCTGTCCATACTCTTTTGCCGAAAGTTGACTTCACCAACCCATCACCTTTTCACCAACCTGTCATATCAGTGTCAGTGTGTCAGGAGTATTCGAAGGATATCATTCGACATCGAAAGATCATCTTTCGATCAAGGAAGCTTCGATAGATATACATCTTTCGACCCATCCTTCGAAGTCAGAGTCTTATCCTTCGATCCAGGAATCTATTCGAAGGATAGTTGTTCGAAAGATAAGGATATTTAATTCGAAAGATAAGGATCTTTCAAATTGTGAATCTTTCGAGTTTGTGAATCTTTCGAAATCACTGTTCAAAATTCAACAGTGATCTTTCGAACACTGTTGATCCTTCGAACAAGTGTTGATCCTTTGATTGTGGTCTGTTTTAGTTCAACTAGTTTCTATCTTTCGAGCTTGGATCTTTCGGCTGGTCACTTATAATCTTTTAGTTGTTTTGAGTGTTATTTTCAGGAATTCAATTTATAAAATATGAATCCGAGTTGGTGGGGACCTCCGGCTCCAGACAGTGGAAAATATACAAGTTCGGGTTCCACTCCCTCATGGTGGGGTACACCGGCTCCAGATAGTGGAAAGTACACGTGTACAAGTCTATCACCTTCATGGGCCAAGTCTCCAGTGTCTACATCTTCACAAGCAAATGCCATATCTTCAAGTCAATGGGCATTAGTATCGAATCAAACTCCGAGCATCCAAAGTATTTTGTTGAGCGAAAGCGAAACCGGAAGTTTGAATCGTCCTCCAAAGTTGATGCATCTAAATGAATATCCGGGCTGGGTTGACAGATTCCGTACATACGTTCTTGGGCAAAATACCGAACTGTGGATACGTTTCACTACAGATTTTGATCAAGCTATAGAGGTTGCTGCTTCAGATACTGCTACGTTTGCAGATCTTCCTGAAGATCAGAAGAAAACGTATGATCTGGAAAAGAAAGCATACGCCATTCTCACTCAGGCGTTAAGCAAGGATATCTACCACCAGTTTGTCAGTTTCAAGACAACTAAGAAGTTGTGGGACGGGTTGAAAACCAGAGGAGTAGGGAATGAAGCAACACGTCAATTGCGTCATGATCTGCTCAAGAAAGAATTCGACTGTTTCACATGCATGGATAAGGAGTCTTTGGGAGACATGACAAGCCGGTTTTATCATTTGCTCACTGAGTTGAATAATTTTGGTGTAGCAACAACTCAAGCAGAAGTGGTGAAGAAGTTTGCTGATGCTTTGCCTCCCCAATGGAGCAGTTTCTTGGAAATCCTGAAGTATAACGGAGTGTTGAGAACTACAAATATCAACGACTTCGTGCAGCTTTTGGAAAACAAGGATCAGGAGGAGACATTAAAGGCGAAGAGAGTTCCATTGCCACAAAATCCAGAAATGTATTATGGAACTTCCAGTACTTCGTCTGCAAGAACCGGTCCACATGCTCCACTACAAACGGCGTTTGTCACAAGCACGGATATGTATGGCAATCCGGTGCAAGTTCCTGTTAAGCCACCTCCCACCACAGACATGTATGGAAATCCAATACAACCACCTCCTCCTCCTCATGCTCAACAACAACGTGCATGTTATGGAGGAACATCATCTACTGGTCAGCAATCAAAGCCAAGTACAGTACAGCTCGACACTTCAAGCTTCTCTAAGGTCAGTGTAGAAGTAGCAAAGGAGCACATGGAGCTGCTTAACACTGTAGTGAGCGTGTACTGTGGGTTAATAGAAGGTCAGATTGGCAACATTAATCTGACACAAGAAGACTATCGGCAGATTGATAAAGAAGAGATGGACTTGATGGATGTCAAGTGGGCCTTTGCTAGTGCTGTGAGAAGGGCAAAGGATTGGATGGAGAGTACTGGCAGAACCAGCTTGGAGAGTAAGAGAGACACCAAGTATGGGTTCGATAAACAGGCAGTGAAGTGCTTCAACTGTGGTGAGCGGGGTCACTTTAAAAGGGAATGTACAAAGCCAGCACAGCACGGGAACCAAAACCCCTTCAGAAACCAAGGCAACCAGCAGAACCAGAACAGAAACAATGAGCGTACATTGGTGCCTGTCAACAACCAAACCAACCGGGCACTTGCGGTTCAGGTGGATGAAGGTTGTGACTGGTCAATCCAGTTGGGTGGTGATGCTCCCGATGGAACAGCATGTTTTGCTCAAGTTGTGAAGGATGTAGTTCACACCAGTGGTGGAGAATCTTCCGCCAATGGTGGTGAATCTTCTGAGGATGAAGACTCTTTGGGTTATAGCAGGAGTTCAGATGAAGAATCCTCAAGTTCGGGCGATGATCATGTGGGTGAGACATCAAATGCAGCAATCGATGCAGATATTGATGAACTTTTAGGGGAAGCTGCAGCAGAAACTCAAAGAAGATCTATCTTGGTGGATCAAGCTGCTTATTCTTCGTCTTCTCTCCATTCAGCCTTTATGGCTAATGTCGACGGTTCATCAAGTCTGGTATGTGTCGATGAACCCACTGTTGATAATTCTAATGAATGTGATAGATTGCGTGCTAGATGTGCTGATGTAGAGAGAAGTATGTCTGAGTTGCAAGACAAACATGATGCTTTACAAGCTAGTTTGTTTGACTTGCAAGATAAACATACTACATTGAATGAGAATTTGAGTGACTTGCAAAGTAAGCACGAAGCTTTGCAAGAAAAGTATGATGTGACTTTTATTCACAATCAGAAATTGACTGTGGACCTTTCCAAATGCACAGAAGCCAATATGTTTTATGAAAACCATGAAAAGGAGTTTAAATCGATAATTGAAAAGTTAAAGAAAGATAAAACCGAGTTAACTAAAATGGTTTCCAGAAAACAAACTGACATTAATTTGTATATATCTCGTCTTGAGACAATGCAAAAAGAGATGGCTTGTGTAAAAACGGAAAGTGAGGCAATCCAACTCAAGTTAGATAGTTATTTGAGTTCTAGCTATGTGTTGGATCACATCATTGATGTCCAAAAGGAGAAAAGGGACGTCACGTGCATAGGCTATAAGAACTGTCCACCACCAGTGAGACATAATTATGATGCCATGCCAGATGAGGAGGACAGAGTGTTCTTTGAACCATCTGTGCCTCTAGATGTGAAAGAGTTTGCAGCAGGACTCGTATACCAGAAAGAAGTATCCTCAGATTCAGATGTGTCAGCAGATACATTTGTAACTGCTGAACAGAATCAGGATCCTCCAGTTGTGATTGAGGATGCTGATTCTTCTGATGATGAATCTGATGATGCTGTCCCAGCAAAGTCTGATGCGGTAGTCAAAAATGAGGACATACCTCTCGAGAACCACATTCTATGTGATCCACCTGCAAAACCCGCTAAGACTGTTGCAATCGAGTACTCGTCTGAAAAGGAGTTGGAGAGTGTGAATTTGCTGTACACTCTTGTTGGTGATGATAAAATTTATTCAGACAAAGATTTTCCTATTAAGAATGTTAATCAATCCTTAATCAGTAAAGTCTTTGAGAATTCGACTAGTAAGTTTTTGGGAAAGTCAGGACCACGTGTTACAGTTACACAGTGTCCTCCTATTCCAAAGGCCGAAATTCGAAAACAATTTGGCAACAAGAAATTACCAGCAGTGCAGAAACAGCAAAATCACACCAAGCCAAAAGCAAAATCAACGGCTCAAACTCAAAAGAAGCCGAATCAGAAGAAAAACAAGAATGTAAACTTTGTGAAATCGATGGGAACGGACAAAATTGAAACGTTTGAAAATAAATCTAACTTAGATTTTGTCAAGAAAGCTACTGTTTTGAAAAGAAATGAACAAGACAGTTCAAAGCCTAGTACCTCAGGTTCACAAAGTTCAACATCGTCGGCTAAACGATCACATGATACTTCGGGGTTTGTTGAACGAAGATCATGTTTTGAATGTGGAACAATTGGACATATAATTCGAAACTGTCCATACCTTCATAAACAAAAAGAAAAAGTTGATGTTCCCCGTGACCAAAATGATCGTAAGCGATCTGTTTCTGCAAAACAAGATCCCCGCCTTATAAAAGAAAGGGAAAAGAAACAAAAACGCCAACAGGTCAAGAAAATTGAAAAGGCAATTAAAACCGATGTGGTTAACAAAACAGCTGTTTCTGTCAAACCAGAAAATTCAAAAACTTCAGACAATCAAGAAGTTAAAACTTTGAAGAACAACACTGGTAAAACAAAACAGACCTGGAAACCAAAAACGGTTACTGAATCAGGGGGACCATCACAATTCACCAATCATCAAAGACAAGAAGTTATTGTTATTGATGAAAATGGAAGACCCAAGACCACAATGGCTTGGGTCCCCATCTCCAACTAATCATTTGAGTTCATGTGCAGGGTGTTCCAGGAGGAACTGTCAGTAGTCATTTGATTGTTGATAGTGGGGCATCCAGGCACATGACAGGCGACATGAAGCTTCTCTACGACGTCAAATCTATTAGAGGAGGTTATGTTGCTTTTGCTGGAGATAAGGGTGGATATATTACGGGTGAAGGAATGATATCCAACGGGATTGTCAGCTTTGACAAGATCAACTTTGTGCAACAACTTGATCACAATCTTCTTAGTGTTTCTCAAATTTGTGACAAGCAATTCTCAGTACACTTTGATGCTAATGGATGTTATGTGCTGAAGCCGGGCTTCAAAATTCCAAAAGAATGGATTCTCCTGTCAGCTCCAAGGATAAATGATTTGTACGTCCTTGATATGAGCCAAGCTATTACTACGTCTGCACAAGCAACTTGTTTCGTTTCCAAAGCCACAGAAAAAGACACTATCTCTTGGCACAGACGAATGGGTCACATTCACTTACGCAAAATGAATCATTTGGTTTGAAATGAATTGGTGAATGGTGTTCCTCTCAAAAATTTCCATCTTCAAGACGTCTGTGTTTCGTGCCAGAAGGGAAAACAAACGAAGAAGAAGCACCCTACAAAGAAGATCAACACGGTGGCAGTTCCTCTTGAACGTTTGCACATGGATTTGTTCGGTCCTGTCAAGCACAAGAGTATTCGGGGTGATCAATACTGCCTCGTGATAACTGATGATTATTCAAGATTTTCTTGGGTGGCGTTCATGGCACACAAGAGTGAAACCTTTGGCATTATCAAAAACTTGATCAGTCAGATTGAGAATTTGTATAAGTTGAAGGTTAGGCGGATATGTAGCGACAATGGTACTGAATTTAAAAATCATGTCATGGCGGAGTTTTGCACTTCAAAGGGTATTCTTCATGAGTTTTGTGCAGCTTATACTCCTCAACAGAATGGCGTCGCTGAACGTAAGAACCGCACATTGATCGAGACTGCTAGGACAATGTTGGTAGAGTCGCAGTTGCCCATTCCATTCTGGACTGAAGCTGTGGCCTCTGCATGTTACACATTGAACCGAGTCCTTACAGTCAAAAGGCACAATAAGACCTGCTTTGAGCTTCTTCAAAAACGGAAACCAGATTTGTCTTATCTTGAACCGTTTGGAGCTCCATGTACAATCATCGATCCTAATGGAAAATTTGGGGCAAAAGCAATTGATGGCTACTTTCTTGGGTATGCCACCCCTAACTTACGAGTCTGGAATCTAGAGACTAAAAGGGTCGAGAAATGGTCTGAGGTCAGAGTACAAAGGCATACTTTGCCAGTCAAATGTCCTGGTCAACCTTGGATGTTTGAGTACGATGACTTTTTCAATTCGATCAATGTTGAAGCCGTTGAAGAAAGCGCTGCGGCTAGGATGTTTTTCGAGAGTGACAATGCAACAGTTTCACCGGTGGTTCGTCCAATTCTTGTCAATCAAGAACCATCTTCGGTGAACAATAATACTCTCGACAATGAGGATTTTCACGATGCTGCTGAATTGAACGAATCTTCAGAGGATGATGAATTTCTAGATGCAGATCAAGAAGCTCCAACAACAGCAGTTCATGGTACTTCAGAGGGTACTCCTCCAGTGGATACCCATAGAACAGCTGAAGCTACTGCATCATCCTCTTCGTCAATTCCAGGCATTAACTTAGTTGTTGATCTCAATCTCAACAACCTGGGTATAAATATTCCAGTTCCAGATAATCCAGAAACAAGGATTCATAATACCCATCCTCAACAAAACATCATTGGAAATGTGCAAAGTGGCATTCAAACAAGAAACATGTTGCGAAACAACAACAATGCAGGCTTGTATGCAGCTATTCGAGAATCCGGGCAACAAAATGATTGGTCTTTCGCGTGTTATGTCTCACAGGAAGAACCAAGAACTTGGAAAGAAGCCTTGAAAGATAACTCTTGGGTTGAAGCAATGCAGGAAGAACTGCAACAATTCCAGAAGCTGGGTGTCTGGAAACTCGTAGAGAAACCTGCTGGATACAAGAAGATTGGTACCCGTTGGGTGTTTAAATGCAAAAAGGATGACCGCGGAGTTGTTATCCGGAACAAAGCACATTTAGTCGTTCAAGGTTTTCGTCAGATTGAAGGGATCGACTACAACGAAGTCTATGCACCTGTTGCACGTCTTGAAGCAATTCGAATCTTTCTAGCCTATGCGTCCTTCAAAGGATTCAAGGTTTATCAGATGGACGTGAAAAGTGCATTCTTACATGGTGTGGTTGAAGAAGAGGTATACGTCGAACAGCCTCTAGGTTTTGAAGATCCTATCCATCCCGATCGGGTTTGGTTGCTCAACAAAGCTCTCTATGGTCTTCATCAAGCACCGCGAGCTTGGTATGCAACCTTATCTCACTATCTGCTGGAGAACGGTTTTCGCAGAGGTCTTATCGACTGTACTCTTTTCATCAAAGAACAAGATGGAGATCTTCTTCTGGTACAGTTATACGTTGATGATATTATTTTTGGTTCTACTAATGATGTCTTGTGTAGCAATTTCGAGCGCATTATGCAGGATAAATTCGAGATGAGTGCTATGGGGGAAATGACCTCTTTCTTGGGCCTACAAGTACAACAAACTGAGTCTGGGATATTCATACATCAGACTAAATATGTTGGTGACATCTTGAACCGGTTCCAGATGTCTGATGCAATGCCCATTGGTACCCCATTGCCGACAAATCACGGAATTACTCCAGACTTGAAGGGTGAAGCTGTTAGTCCTTGATATTATCGCGCAATGATCGGATCTCTTATGTACCTCACAGCATCAAGGCCAGACATAATGTACCCAACGTGCCTGCTTGCCAGATATCAAGTCAACCCGAAGGCCTCACATCTTGCAGCTGTAAAAAGGATTTTTCGTTATTTGAAGGTTTGCCCTGACACCGGTCTATGGTACCCTAGGGATAATAACTTTGAATTGGTCGCTTTCAGTGATTCTGATTTTGGCGGATGCAAAATCGACGACAAATCCACAACGGCTGGATGTCAGTTTTTGGGAAATCGTTTAGTCACATGGCAGTGCAAGAAGCAAACGTGTGTCGCTACATCAACATGTGAAGCTGAATACATTGCTGCCTCAAGCTGTTGCTCCCAAGTTCTTTGGATCCAACAACAATTGCGGGACTACGGTTTTGAATTCCTAACTACTCCTATTTACGTTGATAATTCTGCTGCATTACAGATCACTAGAAATCCTGTGCAGCACTCAAAGACCAAACACATCGAAATCAAATATCACTTTATACGTGATTGCTTTGAGAAAAGGCTGATCGATGTTGTTAAGGTCCACACCGATGACCAACGTGCCGACCTTTTTACCAAAGCATTTGACAAATCAAGATTTGACTTTTTATTATTGGTAAACGGCATTAAGGTCAAGCAAGAGTAAAACCAACATCGGAAAATCAGTTTTGTAAATATCTTTGTGTCTTTTAAATTTGTCTTAGTTTATTGATTTTAGGGGGAGTAAATCCAAAAATCTGAAAATTCAAAAACATCGAAAAATTTCAAAAACACAAAAACAATAGAAAAACAAAAATGAGTTTCCTGGCGAGCAAAAGAGAAAATGATAGTACATCAGTGGTCTATCCAAACCTCTTTAAACCTTAAATGAAAAACGATAAGCAGCTCTATATAAGATGTATCGGTAGGCTCACAATCATTTTAAAGTGTGCAGGGTGATATAAACTTAAATCGACTGAAGACCAGGTGGGAACCATTCATTGGCATATGGTCTTAGTACCGAAATTTCGTTTGATAGATTGCCGAGGTTCTGAGATATTCGGTCTTTATGCTGCTTATCATCTGGGTATCATGGTTGTATCTTTTACCGAAAAATAACGGGGACGCAAGTCTAGATCTTCCATGATACTATACATACGTGTACATAATACATACTGCATTTGACCTCAATAAGTGATAAACAATCACATGTCCAAATCAAATAAGTGATAAAATATCACATTTATCCGGGAGTCAAGTTCGTCTCTCTGCTGTACGGAAGTACTGACCTGTTCACGGACTTGCTCCTGTGCCCTCATGCATCGAAAACAAGTTCCTCATCAATAAGTGATTATATCACATAGGGCTTGTTTTCATTCAAAATAAGTGAGAATCTCACATCATATACGGTCAAACAGATGATAATCGGTATACTCACCGGTAAGATGAACCCTCGTGCATACCTTGATACGGGAATGTGTCGTGATGTGGATGAACACCGGTCGATAAGTAAAAATCATACCTTAACGTATCCCCTCGCCATGATTACATCTGATAAGTTGAGTTTAAGTGGACAACAATATCGATAATTGTTATAGGATGCTTATTTTAATGTTAACTAACTGAACAACAAGTGTTTTGGCATGACCGTACACTGATATGATTCTCTTACCCTCGAAACTCGCAAAAAGAATCTGTGTATATATTTATTTACTGCTTTCAGTCTTTACATTTCAAATATTAAAAATACCAAAAAGATTTTAGGTGAGTTTTTAATATAAACTTTATAAAAGCCAAAAAGATTTTATTTCTATCTTATTTTCGATCGTACGATGTTGGAGCTCGAGTCTTCGTTACCTGAAACCTGAACGAAAACCGAATTGACTAAATCTTCATAAACGGTCAAAATTTGCAAGTTTTGAAAGTTAAATCTAAAATTGACAAATTTATTAAACTTTCAAACTGTCGGACGGTGTTTGATTGTGACATGGTCATTAGTGTGTCATTTGTTTATGCTAACTATATTCCAAGCAGTAGTTCTCATTACGCGTTTAGATTTCTTGCATGTGCAGATCCTAAAGGCTAGGAGAACATGGTAGATGACAAGCTTCGGAATGAAGATACGACGCGAAGGCACTCAAAAGATGAAGATGATCGAGTTGCCGCGGACCATCATCAACACCACAAGGATCTTTAGCTTTGAAGATCAAGTCATTCACGAGCATAACTCAAGGGGGAGCTTATGTTAAGGGGGAGTTTGTCAACACACTTCCTACATGATACGGGTAGTTTGTTGATACACTCTCTGCTTTCAAGACGTGAAGACTTTAAAGATCCTCCGACATTGAAGACTTGAAAGGACATCAGAGTCTTGAAGACATGAAGATCAACGATGATCAAGATCGAGACAAATCTGCACCCATCGAAGATCGAGACAAAGCTACAGCCAAGGGGGAGTTTGTTGGTGCACTTGTGTCTGTACTTTGTCTGTGCTCGGTCACGATGTAAAACGATGTTCCTGTTAGTCTTGTAAGTTTGACCAAGTCAACCGTCCTCCTGGTTTGACTTGGCCAAACAGATAGAATATGGTTGTAAATGTTCTGTGTCGAAGGTTGGGCCATCGAAGGATTGTTTCTATCCTTTGATGAGCTCGAAAGATATACCACAAAGAATACAGATGGACTTCGAAGGATATGCCATCCTTCGAAGTATATGTGGATCCTTCGATGGCTTTGTAATCGACAGATGATCTTTCGGTCATTCTGCATGATCCTTCGACCAGACCTGCTGTGCTGGGTATATATATACCCATGCAGTGTATTCAAGAAAGTGAGATGTACACAGACACATTCGAGAGATAGAGAGCATTCTACTGTCAACACACACACACTTAGAGAGTTTGCAAAAACTGATTTGTAAACATTGTGCTTGTAACCGGAACCTTTCATTCGCATTAATACAAGTGGTGTTAATCGGTGAATCTTTGTGTGTTTGTGTTTGTGCTTGTTTAACCCCGGTTTGCATACTAGCTTGGATTCCGCACTTGCTAGTGTGTTAGTATAGCAAGGTTAAGGTTGAACCTCATCCTCCGAGAGGGACCTACATACAGTAAAAAAAACCTAACAAAAGACAAATGAAAGTAATCAAATTCCCGCCGCAACGCGCGGGTTAGCATCAACTGGTTTAGAACAATTTTATACCAGTTTTCTTCTAGTGTTGCCCGGAATGATCTTTGATCTCTAGATCGCAAATGATAATCTAAACTGAACTTGTATATAACTTGAAATCAAAATACATGAGTGTGATACAATGGAATGGAATGAATTCTACAAATGAAATCTAAACCCTATTTATAGTTTCTAATGGGTGCGAGTGAATAGACGCGTCTCCTCGCGAATAGTCGTCTCTAGAATCTTGTGGATGAGATTCGATGTGAAGAGGTGTGTTGATTTGTAGCCACAAGTTCGAATTGTCGCATCTCCTTGTTCTTCTTGATGCCTGATCGCGAACAGACATGTCCTCAGGGACATACCTTTTCGATTTGGAGAAGTAGTTTCCAGTTTTTGATTTATCAGGTTTGGTCCCTGAATTCTATAACTACCTTCTAACTACTTTAAACTAACATATAATAAACCCTTATGGGTGTGCATGATTAGCGACTTGATTCACCCCCCTAATCATGAACATCCATAAGTTGTAGTAGATCTTGAACTCCGAGCAGTTCTCGCATTGTAGCAAACTTGACCCTTGCTAGTTGTGACAACTCGAGTTTCCAAGATTCCATTTTTTGCATTTATTGCATGTTCATTGTTTGTTTAGTTGTTTACTTGCACAATTAGTTTGCTGTGAAACTGTAACGTTTTGATTCAGTTAAGTATATTGTATTTGAGCATGGTTATGTGTTACTTATGAAAGATTTGTCAAATGTATGAACTTGGTGGTGAAACTGGGAACTATTTTGAGATGGTGTACTTATGTAAAATATGATACTTAGGGATGTATAGAGTAATTAGTGAAATCCTAATCATTCTTAACCCTAAACCCTTTCACTAATCACCACCCAAGAAACTAAGCACGTACTTTCACATTCTCTGATCATCTCCTACAATCATTTGCTTCATCTTTGGCACAAGTCTTTTGCATCAATCTTGGTCTTTCAATCCATCTAGAATCAATTCAAGGTAATTGTTTAATCGCTGCTTGTTGTAAATCGTTGATTGATTGATTCATGTTAAAACCCTAATTCTACATGTAATGATTCTGTGTTATTGAATTCTGATTATTGTGAAATGATGTTGATTATTGTGTAATCATTGCCTGATGATTAAGATACGAGAATTGTAGAAAGATTGATTGATAATTGGATTACTGCAGTACAGATGCAATGAAATTAGGGTTTTGATCGTATGAATGTATGAATGTAACTGTTACTTTGATTCTGTGAATTGGCTTTGGAAATCACGTATTTTGAAACCCGTTGCTAACAGTCAGAGCTTTGTGAAGTCACAAAGGTCAGAGTTTTGGTTAATGTGTTTGTCAGAGCTTTTGTTATTCTATGAAGTCAGAGTTTTATTTGAATGATATGTCATGGTCTGAATTTTAATGTAGTTTATAGTCCGAACTTCATGTGTTGATTGCTTGTCCGAATTATTAGAAAGGAAATGATGTAGTCCGACTTTTGTATCAAACATAGGGGATCCGACTTTTTGATTTAACCTAAGGGGGGAGTCCGAGTTTTTGTTTAAGAGATGGTTGTCCGACATTTTGGCCAAAGGAAGTGATGTCCGAGTTTTAAAGGGACAAGTCCCTTGTCCGACCTTTTAAGGGGGGAAGCCCCATGGTCCGAGTTTTAAGAGGGAACCCCTTCTTGTCCGACTTTTCTGTTAAACAGGGGGTCCGAACTTCTTGTGAGGACCCTAGGTCCGAGATTTTGTAATGTTGGACACAAGGTCCGACTTTAATGAATGTTGAGCATGGTCCGATTTTTAATATGTGGCATATGTCTGAAGTTTGAATGATGTTTATTGTGTCCAAATTTCTTTACAAATGTGCATAGGTTCCAAATTTCTTACAAGTTATACTCACATGTCTGAATTTCATAAGTGTGATGTGTTGTCTGAGTTAGTTTGTTATGCTAGTTCGACTTTTATACTTGATAACCTAGTCCGACTTTTATGCCTGATAACCTAGACTGAACTTGATGCTTAGTGAATGATCCGACTTTTGTTGATGAATTGTCTGAGTTTACTACGATGCTAAGTCTCAAACCCTGTATACTGTATGATACAATAACTGCATGTTACTGTGTGATATGATACTGTAAGTTACTGTTTGAACATCAAGGACTTGTAAACCCTAATTGAACGTCAACACTTACATCGAATTTATGTGCAATGTACCCTAGGTCGTGTGTAATGGACTTAAACATTAATTAACCCTAGAAGCAATAATATACCGAGCAAACCAAGGTGAGTTCACACTCTTACTAAGGCATGGGATTCCCAGGGCTTGGGAATGGGATTAAAGGAATGAGATTGAATGGATTCGTACTTACACTGTTACTAGACTACCTACCATCGTCCTCGGTTGTGCAGGACACATACGTAAAACCTACGTATACTTGTATTACTCACTGTCCTTAGGTTGCGAAGGACACTGACGTAAAACCTACGTGAACCTATACTCACTACTGCCTCGGTTGTGTCAGGCACTTACGTAAAACCTACGTAAACCCCCGCGTACCCCTATCCTCGGTTTGTGAAGGATACTTACGTAAAACCTACGTAAAACTTGTACGTATTACTGTTCTCGGAATATGAAGAACACTTATGGTTACGAATAGTCTAGTGGATATACAACATGGGAAGCCCCCCACCAATAGAACGTACTATCGGCCCAGTAGAGCCACATGTTACAAACGAACTTACTATTACGCATTTACTTTCTGTGAACTCGCTCAACTAGTTGTTGATCCTCTGTTACATGCCTTGCAGGTCGTTAGGTACATGGAGCTTGCACAGGGAGGAGCTGGTCGTTGTGGGCTTGGATCGGATTGTTTCGTTAAACACTTTATGACATTTCATACTTTATTATGTTGGGTTTTATTTATACGCTTCCGCTAAACACTGATAACATACTTACATTTTGAACACCTTTCATATTGGTGGTTGAATGGCATTTACTTTTATATATTAATTACATGTTCAATATGATTGGTGGCTTGATCCTGGTCAGTCACGCTCCCAAGCGGTGATACTCCGTAGGTGGATTTTGGGGGTGTGACAGATTGGTATCAGAGCCATTGGTTATAGAGAACGTGGTTTTAATACGGGGAAAAGGTTTTTATTAAAACCAGACTATAACCAGAACAGTGCTCTCAACGATCCAAAACGACGCTTCGCTCCACGTGCAAGACTCAACATCCTAGGTAATAAGGTTTATGTTTATTGCCTACATGCTAGAATTACATAGAACTTTGCTCGTGGTATGCTTAGATTACATTGCTCACTACTTGTTATTGCTTGAGAACACTTGTGTGCTTACACTCTTCTGTCATCGCACTATTCGCGAACCTTTCTCACTTATGTTGCCTTTGATGTGAAGATCAATGGCTGGACGTATTAACTTGACACAAGCCCAGTTGACGGCTCTTATCAATGAACAAGTTGCTGCGGCACTTGCAGCTGCAAACGCAGGAGGTATACCCTGCAGTCGTAACTCATCCTAGGATCTTTAGATCCTACGTTCCTAAACCAACTCTTATGTTTAACCTCATTCTGTTCTTACACTAGGTCAACCCGCTCAGCAACCTGTGTGTACTTTCAAGAACTTCATGGACTGTCGTCCAAGCACATTCAGTGGCACAGAGGGAGCAGTTGAACTCCTCCACTGGTTCGAAAAGCTAGAGTCTGTGTTTGAAATGTGTGAATGCCCTAAGGCTCGCAGGGTGAAATACGCCACTGGCAAACTTGAGGGGATTGCGCTAACTTGGTGGAACGCGCAAGTACAGATTTTAGGGTTGGCAGCTGCTAACGCCACCCCTTGGAATGATTTCAAGGAACTGATCAAAAGGGAATACTGCACACGGGAAGACATCCATAAGTTGGAAGATGAGCTTTACCACCTGAAAATGACTGGGTCAGAAATTGAAGCTTATACTAAAAGGTCAAACGAGTTGGCTGTGCTGTGCCCAACTATGGTGGACCCTCCAATTAAGCGTATTGAGTTGTATCTCAAGGGGTTAGCGCCAGAGATTCAGAGCCATGTGACATCGGCTAATCTTGACAACATCAGGCTATTCAACGCCTCGCTCATCGCCTCACGGACCAGGCAGTGGAACAGAACAAGCTGCCTAAACGTATCAGCGCTACTGCTACCGTTACCACGTCTACTACACTTGCTACTCCCAGTGACAACAAGAGGAAATGGGATGGGGATTCCAGCAAGGGATCAGCTTCAGTTCAGTCACAGGTTCAGCAGCGAAAGACTGACAGTTATCAGAGTCCCAGTTAGCACTCTTCAGGCAATCACAGGCAGGGTGGATATCGAGGGAACCTTCCAAAGTGCAACAACTGCAACAGACACCACAGTGGCCAGTGTAACAAGGGTCGCTGTCAAAGATGCCTCAAGATGGGTCATGAGGCCAAGGATTGTAGGAGCCCTCGGCCTGCGAATCAGAATCAGCAGCAGCCACAAGCACAACAGAATCAGCAACAGGGCAATAGGGGATGTTTTCATTGTGGCGCTGAAGGTCACTTCAAAAGGCAAGGCCCTCAGCTAAACAGGAACCAGAACAACAACAACAACAACAATAACAACAATCAGGGCAATGGCAACAACAACAACGGTGGGAACAACAACGGCAACGAAGCAAGGGGTCGTGCATTTGTGTTGGGGCAGGGTGATGCCAGAAATGATCCCAACGTAGTTATGGGTAAGTTTCTTCTTGACGACTTTTATGTTACTTTATTGTTTGATTCGGGTGCGGATACAAGTTATGTGTCTTTGAAAGTTAGCCAAATGTTAAAACGTGCACCAACTCCCCTAAACACCAAACATGTTGTAGAGTTAGCTAATGGTAAAAGTCTAGAAGCAACACACATAGTTCAGGGTTGTAATCTTATCCTCGCTGGTCAGACTTTCTCCATCGACCTCATTCCTATAGATCTGGGTAGTTTCGACAGCGTCATTGGCATGGATTGGTTATCCAAGCAGCAAGCAGAGATCCTATGTAAGGAAAAGATCATTCGTATTCCTCGTTCGGGTAAAGAACCTCTCGAAGTCCAAGGCGACAAGAGTGGTGCTGTGGTTGGCATCATCTCTTTCTTGAAGGCTCAGAAATGTTTACAAAAGGGTCAAACTGCCATTTTGGCACTAGTTACTGATGCAGCTACGAAAGAGAAAAGAATAGAGGATATCCCAGTGGTACGTGATTTTCCTCAAGTGTTTCCTGAATATTTACCTGGTCTACCGCCTCATCGCCAGGTCGAGTTTAAAGTCGAGCTAGCTCCAGGAGCAGCACCTATAGCTCGCGCACCGTATCGTTTAGCTCCAACTGAACTGGAAGAACTGTCAAAGCAACTACAAGAGCTCTTGGATAAAGGCTTCATTCGTCCAAGCTCTTCGCCTTGGGGAGCTCCAGTACTATTTGTGAAGAAGAAAGACGGCACTTTCAGGATGTGCATAGACTACCGTGAATTGAACAAGGTGACAGTGAAGAACCGCTATCCTCTTCCTCGTATTGACGACTTATTCGACCAGTTGCAAAGGTCGAGTTACTACTCCAAGATTGATCTAAGGTCAGGTTATCATCAGCTGAGAGTCCGGGATGAGGACGTCTCTAAGACAGCATTTAGAACTCGCTACGGCCATTACGAGTTTCTAGTCATGCCATTCGGGCTAACGAACGCGCCTGCAGTTTTCATGGATCTAATGAACAGGGTGTGTAAACCCTATCTAGACAAGTTCGTCATCGTTTTCATCGACGACATCCTGATCTACTCCAAGAGTCAGGAGGAACACGAGCAACACTTACGCCTTATCTTGGAACTTCTTCGAAAGGAACAACTGTACGCCAAGTTTTCAAAATGCGACTTCTGGCTTTGTGAAGTCCACTTCTTAGGCCATGTGGTGAACAGGGATGAGACTCATGTTGATCCATCCAAGGTAGATTCGATTAGGAACTGGCCTGCACCGCGTACACCAACGGAAATACGCCAATTCTTGGGTTTGGCGGGGTATTACAGACGATTCATTAAAGACTTCTCCAAGATCGCACAGCCGCTTACAATGCTGACACAGAAAGGTGTTACCTATCGTTGGGGTAATACACAGGAAACGGCTTTTTAGTACTTGAAGGATAGACTATGCAGTGCACCTATTCTCTCATTGCCAGAGGGCACGGATGATTTTGTGGTCTATTGTGACGCATCGATACAGGGGCTTGGTTGTATATTGATGCAGCGGGATAAAGTTATTGCCTACGCTTCGCGGCAACTCAAAGTTCATGAACGGAACTACACGACGCACGATTTAGAGCTGGGAGCTGTTGTTTTCGCGCTTAAGATATGGCGACACTACCTGTACGGTACCAAGTGCACTATCTACACCGATCACAGGAGTCTCGAGCATATCTTCAAGCAGAAGGAATTGAACATGCGTCAACGACGATGGGTCGAGCTGCTTAATGATTACGAATGCGCCATCAAGTACCATCCAGGCAAAGCCAATATTATGGCTGACGCTCTCAGTCGAAAAGATACTCTACCTAGGCGTGTACGAGCTTTGCAACTTACTATTCAGTCTGATCTTCCTGCACAAATACGAGATGCTCAGGTGGAAGCATTGAAACCAGAAAACGTCAGGGCTGAAGCCCTACGCGGCTCAAGGCAACGATTAGAACAGAAGGAAGACGGCGCCTACTATGTAACAGGACGTATTTGGGTCCCACTATATGGCGGTTTACGAGAACTTGTGATGGATGAAGCTCATAAGTCTCGCTACTCGGTACATCCAGGTTCGGATAAAATGTACCACGACCTCAGAACTACATATTGGTGGCCTAGCATGAAGGCCCACATTGCAACTTACGTCGGCAAATGTTTGACTTGTGCGAGAGTCAAGACAGAGTACCAGAAACCCTCAGGCCTACTTCAGTAACCAAAGATACCGCAGTGGAAATGGGAAGAAATTTCCATGGATTTTGTTACTGGTTTGCCTAGATCCCAGCGTGGGAATGATACTATTTGGGTGATCATTGATCGACTCACAAAGTCTGCTCATTTCTTGGCTATTAAAGAAACGGATAAGTTCTCTGCTCTAGCAGACATCTACTTGAAAGAAGTTGTTTCAAGGCACGGAGTGCCAACCTCTATTATGTCGGATCGGGATGCACGATTCACTTCAGAACTATGGCAAGCAATGCACAAAGCTTTTGGCTCTCGATTAGACATGAGCACAGCCTATCACCCTCAGACGGATGGGCAGTCTGAGCGTACTATCCAAACTTTAGAAGACATGCTTCGGGCGTGTGTTATCGATTTTGGCAACAGCTGGGAAAACATCTTTCATTAGTGGAGTTCTCATACAATAACAGTTACCACACCAGCATTCAGGCCGCTCCATTCGAGGCATTGTATGGACGTAAATGTCGGTCACCTCTCTGTTGGGCAGAGGTGGGGGATAGTCAGATTACAGGTCCAAAAATGGTAGTTGATGCTACTGAACGAATCGCACAGATACGACAACGCATGGCGATAGCACATGATCGCCAGAAAAGCTACGCTGATAAACGCAGAAAACCGCTCGAGTTCCAAGTTGGGGATCGAGTGCTACTCAAAGTCTCACCCTGGAAGGGTGTGGTTCGTTTTGGTAAACGAGGCAAGCTTAATCCACGGTATGTTGGACCATTCGAAATCACTGAAAGAATAGGCAAAGTAGCCTACAGACTAAACCTACCAGCTGAACTCGGTGCAGTTCACAACGTATTCCACGTGTCGAATCTGAGGAAATGTCTGTCAGATGAGACCCTCATAGTTCCTTTTAAGGAACTCACTATCGACGAGCGGTTGCAGTTCGTCGAGGAACCAGTTGAAATCACGGACCGGGATGTCAAGGTCCTCAAGAACACTAGAATACCTCTTGTTCGGGTTCATTGGAACTCCTGTCGTGGCCCAGAGTACACCTGGGAACGAGAAGATCAAATGGAACTCAAGTATCCCCAGTTATTCGAAAATCGTGCAACCACTACTGAGGCTGAAGCTACTACTACAAAATTTCGGGACGAAATTCCAAATCAACGGGGGGATGATGTGACACCCCAAGAAAACCAGTAAACGATACAACTTACCTAGCTTCCTCAGTAACCGCATGCTAAATTTCGGGACGAAATTTCTTTCAAGTTGGGGATAATGTGACAACTCGAGTTTCCAAGATTCCATTTTTCGCATTTATTGCACGTTCATTGTTTGTTTAGTTGTTTACTTGCACAATTAGTTTGCTGTGAAACTGTAACGTTCTGATTCAGTTAAGTATATTGTATTTGAGCGTGGTTATGTGTTACTTATGAAAGATTTGTCAAATGTATGAACTTGGTGGTGAAACTGTGAACTATTTTGAGATGGTGTACTTATGTAAAATATGATACTTAGGGATGTATAGAGTAATTAGTGAAATCCTAATCATTCTTAACCCTAAACCCTTTCACTAATCACCACCCAAGAAACTAAGCACGTACTTTCACATTCTCTGATCATCTCCTACAATCATTTGCTTCATCTTTGGCACAAGTCTTTTGCATCAATCTTGGTCTTTCAATCCATCTAGAATCAATTCAAGGTAATTGTTTAATCACTGCTTGTTGTAAATCGTTGATTGATTGATTCATGTTAAAACCCTAATTCTACATGTAATGATTCTGTGTTATTGAATTCTGATTATTGTGAAATGATGTTGATTATTGTGTAATCATTGCCTAATGATTAAGATACGAGAATTGTAGAAAGATTGATTGATAATTGGATTACTGCAGTATAGATGCAATGAAATTAGGGTTTTGATCGTATGAATGTATGAATGTAACTGTTACTTTGATTATGTGAATTGGCTTTGGAAATCACGTATTTTGAAACCCGTTGCTAACAGTCAGAGCTTTGTGAAGTCACAAAGGTCAGAGTTTTGGTTAATGTGTTTGTCAGAGCTTTTGTTATTGTATGAAGTCAGAGTTTTATTTGAATGATATGTCATGGTCCGAATTTTAATGTAGTTTATAGTCCGAACTTCATGTGTTGATTGCTTGTCCGAATTATTAGAAAGGAAATGATGTAGTCCGACTTTTGTATCAAACATAGGGGATCCGACTTTTTGATTTAACCTAAGGGGAGAGTCCGAGTTTTTTTTTAAGAGATGGTTGTCCGACTTTTTGGCAAAAGCAAGTGATGTCCGAGTTTTAAAGGGACAAGTCCCTTGTCCAACCTTTTAAGGGGGGAAGCCCCATGGTCCGAGTTTTAAGGGGGAACCCCTTCTTGTCCGACTTTTCTGTTAAACAGGGGGTCCGAACTTCTTGTGAGGACCCTAGGTCCGAGTTTTTGTAATGTTGGACACAAGGTCCGACTTTAATGAATGTTGAGCATGGTCCGATTTTTAATATGTGGCATATGCCCGAAGTTTGAATGATGTTTATCGTGTCCGAATTTCTTTACAAATGTGCATAGGTTCCGAATTTCTTACAAGTTATACTCACATGTCCGAATTTCATAAGTGTGATGTGTTTTCCGTGTTAGTTTGTTATGATAGTTCGACTTTTATACTTGATAACCTAGTCCGACTTTTATGCCTGATAACCTAGACTGAACTTGATGCTTAGTGAATGATCCGACTTTTGTTGATGAATTGTCTGAGTTTACTACGATGCTAAGTCTCAAACCCTGTATACTGTATGATACAATAACTGCATGTTACTGTGTGATATGATACTGTAAGTTACTGTTTGAACATCAAGGACTTGTAAACCCTAATTGAACGTCAACACTTACATCGAATTTATGTGCAATGTACCCTAGGTCGTGTGTAACGGACTTAAACATTAATTAACCCTAGAAGCAATAACATACCGAGCAAACCAAGGTGATTTCACACTCTTACTAAGGCATGGGATTCCCACGGCTTGGGAATGGGATTAAAGGAATGAGATTGAATGGATTCGTACTTACACTGTTACTAGACTACCTACCATCATCCTCGGTTGTGCAGGACACATACGTAAAACCTATGTATACTTGTATTACTCACTGTCCTCAGGTTGCGAAGGACACTCACGTAAAACCTACGTGAACCTATACTCACTACTGCCTCGGTTGTGTCAGGCACTTACGTAAAACCTACGTAAACCCCCGCGTACCCCTATCCTCGGTTTGTGAAGGATACTTACGTAAAACCTACGTAAAACTTGTACGTATTACTGTTCTCGGGATATATGAAGAACACTTATGGTTATGAATAGTCTAGTGGATATACAACATGGGAAGCCCCCACCAATAGAACGTACTATCGGCCCAGTAGAGCCACATGTTACAAACGAACTTACTATTACGGATTTACTTTCTGTGAACTCGCTCAACTAGTTGTTGATCCTCTGTTACATGCCTTGCAGGTCGTTAGGTACATGGAGCTTGCACAGGGAGGAGCTGGTCGTTGTGGGCTTGGATCGTGATTGTTTCGTTAAACACTTTATGACATTTCATACTTTATTATGTTGGGTTTTATTTATACGCTTCCGCTAAACAGTGATAACATACTTACATTTTGAACACCTTTCATATTGGTGGTTGAATGGCATTTACTTTTATATATTAATTACATGTTCAATATGATTGGTGGCTTGATCCTGGTCAGTCACGCTCCCAAGCGGTGATACTCCGCAGGTGGATTTTGGGGGTGTGACACTAGTGCCTTCATTAGTATGTATGCCCGTTGTAGTTCTCCACTAATGTGTTCCACATTGATGTGTTCATTCTCCACGCATTCTCTTATGAAATGATAGCGTGTATCAATATGTTTGCTTCTTCCATGAAAGACTGACTGGATTTCTCTTGAGTGCTATTGTAGAAACATTATCCACTCTGAGTGTTATCTTTTCTTCCTTCCAGCCTGTAATTTCACTTAACAATCTTTTAAGCCATAGTGCTTGACATGTTACTGTGGTGGCTGCCATGAATTCTGATTCACATGATGATAATGCCACTGTCTGCTGCTTCTGTGTGCACCACGTTATAGGTGATTCTCCAAGGTAGAATACCAGACCAGTTGTTCCTTTTCCTTTGTCTGTATTAACACCATAACTGCTATCAATATAACCTATGATCTTACATCATCCTTGCTTCTTGTAGATGATCCCATGCTCTTTAGTTCCTTTTGATATAACGTAGTACTTGCTTTACTGCTTTCAAGTGTTGCTCCTTTGGTTCTTGCATGAATCTACTAAGCAGACTGACTAGACTGACTGAGTAACATAGATCTGGCCTTGTATGCAATAAGTACCTGAGAGAACCTATCAGGCTTCTGTAATGCGTTGCATCTTCTAGATCTCCTTCATCAGTCTTTGTTAACTGTGTTCCTGGATTCATAGGAATCTTTGTGTCGTTGCAGGTTAACATATCAGCGTCTTTGAGTATCTTGTTGTAGGTCCATTTTTCTCGGAGGATCCGATACAAAAACCTATTCCCTATTTATCACAAACACGATCGTGGGTGCGGAATCCCCGTGAAGGTGCAAACCGAACAAAGTAGATAAATAACAACAGCAAGTAACCAAAGATTAACTTCAATTAAATGGATGAGAACATTCACAAACATATACACACAATGCTTGTACAATAAACTCTCACAAGTCTCTCAGCTCTCGTGGAGTCTCACAATAATCTCATGACTAAACTGATAAACAACTGGCTATTTATATTGTCCCTTGACGAAGTCTACGCGGCGAAGTTTAAATGTGACGAAGACTCAAACTTCGTCACATACACATCACGAAGAAGGATGGAACTTCGCCAAGCATGTTTCATTGAAGCTTCATCATAAATATTTTCATCAAACTTCGTCCCATTCATGAAGGTTCGTCATGTGCATGCATTCATATATATTCTACACACATGACATCATCATGTAAATGTAAAGTCTTCTCATGAGATCATCATGACATCATCATGATGTCATCATGGTGATGTCATGGATGATGTGTCTGCGGGATGGTTTACGGCTCTTCGTGCTTCGCATGTCGAACTCTGGGGCGCACGACGGAGGAATGTCGCGACGTCGGGCTTGAGCCTAACCTAACCGTGTTGAACCGAATCGAGTCGAACCGAACCGAACCGAGTCGCGCCCACATAAAGTGTATCAACAAACTCCCCCTTGGACGCTACTCGTGATGGTTCGATCTGTACATTGTTGGTTCTTTAAAAGGTCTTCACGTGACACAATCAGGGAGTGTATCAACAAACTCCCCCTTGAATGATGTTCGTGAAACTTTTGATCTTCAATACTTTTGGTGTTGATGAGTGATCAGCTGCAACTAGATCACCTTGATCTTCTTATTGCATCAATGTCGTGTCTTCACTTTATGGCTTGTCGTCTGACAAGTTCTCTTCGTCTTTAGCTGAATGCACCATCTGCGGATACAAGAAAGCTAAACATGCAGTGAGAACTACCGCTTGGAATATAGTCATTCTTTGAAAGTTTTCAAACAAAAACCTCACTAAGAATTGACTTTTAACAATATAAGCACACGACTCACATGAGATCAAATCTCAATCAAACACCGACCGACAACAGTTTGAAAGTTTAGAAAATGATCAATTTTAATCCCTTACTTTCAAAACTTGTTAACTTCGACTATTTATGAAGATGCAATTGTTTTCCGGCTTACAATCAGGATTTTGGGTAGGATATACTCGAGTTCCAACATCGGTTAATCTAAAATAGACTAGAAGCAAAATCTTTTTGGCTTTTATAAAATTTAGATTAAAACACACCTAAAATCTTTTTGGAATTTTTCATTTTTCAAATGTAAAGACGGAAAGCAATAAATAAATATATACAAAGATGCAGAAACGAAAGCAGTAAACAAATATTTACAGACATTCTTTTTGCGAGTTTCGAGGGTAAGAGAATCATATCAGTGTACGGTCACGCCAAAACGCTCTTTTTGTTCAATTAGTTAACATCTAGATAAGCATCCTATAACAATTATCGGTATTGTTGTACAAATAAGCTCAACTTATCAGATGTAATCCTAGCGAGGGGATACGTTAAGGTATGATTTATACTTACCGACCGGTGTTCATCCACACACGACACATTCCCGTATCAAGGTATGCATGAGAGTTCATCTTACCGGTGAGTATACCGTTTATCATCTGTTTGACCGTATAAAAGAATGTGAGAAACTCACTTATTTTGATTGAAAACAACCCCTATGTGATAGAATCACTTATTGATAAGGAACTTGATTTTCGATGCATGAGGGCACAGGAGCAAGTCCGTGAACAGGTCAGTACAATGTACAGCAGAGAGACGAACTTGACTCCCAGATAAATGTGATATATTATCACTTATTTGTTTGGACATGTGATTGTTGATCACTTATTGAGGTCGTATGCAATATGTACACGTATGTACAGTATCATGGAAGATCTAGACTTCGTCTCCGTTTTGTTTCGGTTTGATACAACCATGATACCCAGATGATAAGACGGCATAAAGACCGAATATCTCAGAACCTCGGCAATCAATCAAACGAAATTTCGGTACTAAGACCATATGCCAATGAGCGGTTCCCACCTGGTCTTCAGTCGATTTAAGTTTATATCTCCTGCACACTTTAAAATGATTGTGAGCCTATCGACACATCTTATATAGAGCTGCTTAACATATTTTTCATTTTCAAGTTCATTTCAAAAGAGGTTTAGAAAGACCACTAATGTACTATCATTTTCTTTTTTTCTCGCCAGGAAACTCATTTTTGTTTTGCCATGTTTTTGGGTTTTTGACATTTTTCCGATGTTTTTGAATTTTCAAATTTTTATTTACTCCCCCTAAAATCAACAAACTAAGATAAATTTAAAAGACACAAAGATATTTACAAAAAGGATTTCCCGATGCTGGTTAACTCATGTTTTACCTCAATGCCATTTACCAAAATTAATTTTAATCAGAAATGATTTATCAAATTTTGGAAAAATGAGTTAGCACGTCAATAATCGGTGCGGACCGTGACAACATTGACGAGTTTCATATTAAAACAATCACGTGTGAGGTGATATTCGAGATCAACGTGTCTGAAAAACGAGTGTTGCACGAGAGGATAATAATTCATAAAGCAGCTTAAATATCGACAAGTATCGGAGAGATTAGAAATTCAAAACCGTATCCTGCAACTTCTTCGTCCATTGCAAGGAATCTGAGTGCTCTCCCAAACTGGATATCCACCCGTTGTGGATTTCAAAGTCGATTTTTAGCTACTTCAATTTTCAGAAAAAATCTCTTCACAACAACAAGATTATAGACCTCTGGGTCCGGCTGGTCTTCCACATAGCACCAGCGAAGGTCTTTGTCTTTCTCTTTGAGAAGTAGTGTGCGGTTGTTCAATCCAAGCCGAGGCATCCGCACACCAGGTTGGTTTGTTCAACAAACACATTTTCTTCAATCATACCGCGAAGAAATGTACACTTCACGTTCATCTTGTTGATTTTGAACATCAGACATGCTGCAGGTGCGTACATTTTGGTTGAATCTATCCTGGGGACACGATTAAAGCCTTTAACAATCAAACTTTGAAATGATTTTCATTTTGTCGAAGGTTTTCAATTTATTTCGACAGACAATTCTGTCTTCTTTTCTTTTTCTCTCCATCAAAGGCAACAATTTCTTTATCGCCGATCTTGTGCATAGACACTCCACTATTAACAATCCGATGACTATCGATAGTTCCTCCTGGAACATCCTGCACACTCACTCAGAGATTAGTTTGAGAGGGGGACCCAAGCCTTCATAGACTCGGGTTGCCCCTGAGAATCAAGAAATGTAATTTCAATTTCTTGAAGGTCCTTAAATTGCAAGCCTCCCCCTGAATCCTCACCTGTCTTCGGTATCCAAGCCTGTTTCCTTTTACCAGTTTGTGTATTATTTACACTTTCTGGTTTTAATGGTTGTGACAAACTAGGTTTCCTACTAACAGATTTTACTTCCGTTTTTACAGCCTTTTCGATCACCTTCACATTTTTACGTCGTTGTTTTGTTTCTTGTTCTGTAACAGCGCGTTTGTCAGTTTTTGGTGACACAGGACGACGTTGTTGGTGACCTTGTTCAGAAGGGGCTCTTTCTACAAAATTTGGTTTCGGAGAGTTTGTGCATTTTCTGATAATGTGGCCAAACTCCCTGCATTTAAAGCATTATCTCCTTTCAACAAAATTAGGAGATTCTGTTTGAGGACCTGACGTTGAATTTGTAGACCCCGAGGTACTAGCTTCACACCTGTTTGTTTGTTGGGTGTAATTGTTATCCCTATTACGTTTCAAAATTTTGACCTTTTGAACAAAGTCAGTATTGGATTTATTTTCAAAAGTCTCAACTTTATCTGTACCCATGGTGGCCACAAATTTAATGTCTTTGTTTTTCTTCTTGTAACGAGCTTCTTTTGTTTCAGCCTTTAGCCTTTGGGTGTAAAGCCCTAGGCTTTTGAGCTCGTTGTTGTTGTTTACCCTTAAAGGCGACAGGTTGTTGCTTAGTTGGTAATTTCTGATTTCCATGTTGTTATCTAATTTCAGCTTTTGGAATAGGATCACATTGAGTTACAGAAACTCTCAGGATCGCTTTACCCAAAAACTTAGTTGTATTATCTTCAAACACTTTATCAATCAAGGATTGATTGACGTTTTTGATTGGAAAATATTTGTCTGGATAAATTTTACTATCACCGACCAAAGTATACAACACGTTGTCACTTTTAATGGTAGACACTGTCTCAATGATAGGATATATCTCTTGTTTAGCACCAGTTGATTGCACAGCAGGAGTAGGAGGATCACACAGAATGTGATTCTCAAAAGGCACTTCTACTCCTTTTCTATCGTCAAGAGATTTATCCTCGTTACTCACATCTGATTCATCATCCGAAGAATCATAGTCTTCAATGGTTGGAGGACTTTAATTTGAAGCACATGATGACTTTTCCTTGCTATTAGATGAGCCCTCCGATGAATTGTCCATTTTGAACCCTAAGCCAGTTGTAACTTCCTCATAATCAAGAGGTACAGTTGGCTCAAAACGCGGCATTTCCTCCTCATCGGGCATCTTGGTATAGTTGTGTCTCAAAGAAGGCGGACACGACTTATACCCAACGCCTTTAACATTACCCTTTAGTTGTTGAACGTCAATGATGTGATCAAGCACATATCGGGAGTTTGAGTAACTCTCCAATTTGAGCTTGATCGCTTCATGCTCACATTTCGTCTTGGCTAGCTCTTTCTTAGTTGCCTCAATGATATTAATGTAATTATTAATACCAGTTTGCTTATTAAAAACCATTTTTGATAACTCAGAAACACTTTTCTTGAGTGTTTCAATTACCGATTTAAAATCTTTTTCGTTGCAAGCTAAGGCCATGTTTGCCTCTTTGCACTTTGGCAGTTCAGTAACCAAACTCTGATTGTGACTGTGAATGTTTTCAGATTCTTGTTTCATATTAGCACATTCATGTTTCGTATCAGCACAATCACTACATATGCTAGGAGTTTCAGATTTTACCTGACTTGTAGAAGCTGAGACATTAGCCATAAAGGCAGTCTGAGAAGAGAAAGATCCATCTTGAGTGAGAATCTTCTCCATTTCTTCTAATGTAGCATCAGCTTTCTTAATCAATACATATTTCTGACACTTGACCTCCTCAGCATCATTCAACAAACTATCACCTTCAGAACGAGTTCTCTCATTCACATTCGATTCTTCATCCGAACTGCCACTGTATCCCGAACTATCATCATCTTCAGAGAATTCTTCTTTGTGCACATACTTGATGTGACTGATGATCTTCGCATAACATGCAGTTCCTCCTTGATTTCCATCTCCAAATTGTACGGACCAATCACACACTTCATCAGCTTGAGCTATCAATGCTCGGTTGGCGTTTGAAGGACCTGACTGGTTTGTGTTGTTGGTAGCTACTATCCCTCGTTCATTGTTAGCTTGATTTTGGAAGGGATTTTGGTTGCCTTGTTGGTTGCTAGGGCGTTTGCACTCACGCTTGAAATGACCCTTTTCACCGCAATTAAAGCATGTGACAGCACCCTTGTCATACCCGTACTTGGTATCCCTTTTGCTTTCCAAGCTGGTTCTCCCCGTTCTGCTCATATAATCCTTTGCCCTTCTCACAACGCTAGCAAACGCCCACTTAATTCAACTCCATCTCATCTATGTCTATCTGCTGATAATCTTCATTGGTCAAATTAATGTTTCCAATTTGACCTGCGACTAATCCGCTGTAGGAATTAACCATAGTGATAAGAATTTCCATGTGATCCCGTGCAGCTTCTACACTCACTTTGGAAAGATTTGAAGTATCCGGTTTGTTACCATAGAAGGCTTGTTGTGGTTGGGCTTGGGCTTTAGGTGGTTTAGGAAAATAGGCAGTTGGATCAAATTGGGGTTGAGGTGTGGCAACTTGAGGTTTCGGAAGATAGGCATTTATATCAAATTGGGGTTGAGGTTTGGCAACTTGAGGTTTCGGAAGATAGGCATTTATATCAAATTGGGGTTGAGGTGTGGAAACTTGAGGTTTCGAAAGATAGGCATTTATGTCAAATTGGGGTTGTGCAACTACTCCTCCAAAATAGGAATTTGGGTCGAAAGCATTTGACACAAAAGTTGTTTGTATCTTTGGTTGCTGGCTGGTACTAGCAGCAGGAGCAATCCCTCCAAAGTACATCTCTGGATTTTGAGGGACAGGAATTAGTTTAGCTTTTCTGATTTCTTTTGCATCCTTGTTCTCCAGCTTTTGAACAAACTCATAGATACTGACAGTATCTAATACACCTGTATGCTTTAACAGCTCAATGAAAGGGCTCCACTTTGGTGGTAGAGCATCAGCAAACCATGCGACTATTTCCTGCGAAGATACAACAACCTTGTAAGAAATCATTTCACTAATTAAATGATAAAAACGAGTTGTCATCTCATTCAGTGTTTCAGTCTGCACAAACATAAACCCTTCAAACTCCTTCTTTAGTAAATCATCACGCGTCTTCCGTGTGGCCGCATTTCCTTCTCCTCTGTTAACTAGGATGTCCCACAAGGCTTTGGTGCTGGTACAATGGGTGAATTGATGATAGATATCTTTGTGTAGTGCTTGCGTAAGAATAGCAAACGCTTTCTTTTCAAGGTTATACGCCTTCTTTTCATTTTCAGCCATGGTCGCCAAAGTCATAGTATTTGATCCGGCTTCCTCAAGAGCGACCTTATATGCTGTGGTGAAACACGTCCATAACTCGGTGTTTTGACCTAAAACATAATTCTGAAAACGACCTTTCCACGATGGATAGTCGTTCATGTGGTTGAGTTTTGGTGGACGGTTATTGCTACCCGTTTAATTTTCGCTTATGAGCAGATTTTGGATACTTTGATTTTGATTTGCCACGCACGCCCATTGACTAGCCGAAATTCTTTCTTGTGGCATCAAAGACTTAACCCATGACATATCAGGGACCGTGCTAATGCTCCAATCGAATGGATTTGTACTCATATTTGATATATGAACAAGTTTACCTGCTTAAAAACTTGAAATCAAATGGTTAAAACAGTTTTGCAAACCTTCTGTTCAAAAGTGACAAGTAAAAGCGACGAACTATGCTTGTGACGAACTTAATACTTCGTCAAGGACACTGGTGACGAAGTTAGTGACAGTTCGTCGAAGACCAGAATGACGAAGGTTGAGACTTCGTCCAAAACAACCTTGACGAAGGTATAGATCCTTCGTCTAAAGGAACCTTCGTTGACAAAAATTACACAGCCAGCCTGTTGAAAGATATTTTCTCAAATAACAAATCAAATCTTTTGATCTCTGACACAATAAGCCACAAAAATCAAACAGGCAATACTTTTGTCTTTTCGAAGCTTCCTATTTCAACAAGTCATCATCACATGAACACAATAGTCAAACACTTGTATTTTAATATTACTAACACTTTAATTCAAAACACAAAGCAGATCAAACAAGATAAATATACAAGAACAGTTTGAATATCACCAAGAACACTATGAATATCAGATGAACACTTGAAGATTCCGGCCAAATATTTTCACCGGCGAAATTTTCCGAACACAAATTTTGCATAAACATTCAACAAAAACCCACTAGTAACATGTAAACATTCAAACAAACAAGGTTTTTGAACAAACTTTTAGCAAAATAACAAGATTAATAATGATTTTTGAACCTTTTTCTAGAAAATATTTAAACTTTTCAAGAAAAAACAACAACAACAAAAAAAAACTAAAAATTAAAAATCCCAAGAACACATTTGTTTCAAACAACACTTGTTTGGTTTTAAACAAGGAAAAGAGCCAAAGCTCTAATACCACTTGTAGGTCCGTTTTTCTCGGAGGATCCGATACGAAAACCTATTCCCTGTTTATGATAAACACGATCGCGGGTGCGGAATCCCCGTGACGGTGCAAACCGAACAAAGTAGATAAATAACAACAGCAAGTAACTAAAGATTAACTTCGATTAAATGGATGAGAACATTCACAAAATATACACACAATGCTTGTATAATAAACTCTCACAAGTTTCTCAGCTCTCGTGGAGTCTCACAATAATCTCATGACTAAACTGATAAACAACTGGGCTATTTATATTGTCCCTTGACGAAGTCTACGAGGCGAAGTTTAAATGTGACGAAGACTCAAACATCGTCACATACACATCACGACGGAGGTTGGAACTTCGCCAAGCATGTTTCATTGAAGCTTTGTCATAAATATTTTCATCAAACTTCGTCATTCATGAAGGTTCATCATGTGCATGCATTCATATATATTCTACACACATGACATCATCATGTAAATGTAAAGTCTTCTCATGAGATCATCATGACATCATCATGATGTCATCATGGTGATGTCATGGATGATGTGTCTGCGGGACGGTTTGCGGCTCTTCTTGCTTCGCGTGTCGAACTCTGGGGCGCACGACGGAGGAATGTCGCGACGTCGGGCTTGAGCCGAACCTAACCGTGTTAACCGAATCGAGTCGAACCAAACCGAGTCGCGCCCACATAAAGTGTATCAACACTTGTTGATATAGCCTGTTTGTTTGATAGCTATCTCACCCCCTTCATGAATAACTTCTATTCCCAGATAAAATGCTAGCAATCCTAGATCGTGTATTTCAAACTTGTTTTCCATCTGAGACTTGAAAACATCTAACTCGTTCCTTGATGTTCCAGTGACTATCAAATTATCAACATAGACTCTGACTATTTGTGTAAAAGTCTTACTAGTCCTTGTATAGATTGCTTGCTCTAAAGTGCACTTCTTAAAGTTAAGTGACTTTAGGGTTTGATCTAACTTGTATTCCAAGCATGTGGTGCTTGTCTCAATCCATACAGAGCCTTTGATAGCTTGTAAACCTTTCCTTCATCTCCTGGCTTTACAAATCCTTCTGGTTGTGAGACATAGACCTCCTCCTTGAGATCTCCGTATAAGAATGCAGACTTCGCGTCTAAGTGATGTACCTCCCACCTTGATATGCTGCTAAAGCTAACATTAGTCGAATTTTCTCTATGCGTGCTACTGGTGTAAAGACTTCATCAAAGTCTATCCTGTGTTGCTGAACATATCCTTTTGCTAGCAGCCTTGCTTTGTGTCTGACCACGTTTCCGTTTGTATCTTTCTTAGTCTTGAATACCCACTTTAAACCTATTGCCTTGTGATTTCTTGGCAACTCAGTTAATCTCCAAGTGTTGCTCTTGTTTATCGTGTCCAACTCATCCTTCGTTGCTTCAATTCATTTTCATGCTTCCTTGTAATTCCTTGGTTCTTCTTCAGCAAGTAGTAATTCTTGAGGATCTACTTGAATTTCCTCTGTCTCTTCGTATATTTCTTCGAGACTTCTCAGTTTCACTTTCACTGGAGTGTCACTAATTCTCTTTGTTGTACTTTCAGATGTAGATGGACCTCTACTTGTTAATCTGCTTGAACTTCGTGATGAGTTTTGATTGTACGAATGTGTTGGCGGGGTGTTAGCGCACTTTGTCTATTGACTTCGTCTTGTATCGAGTCATGTAATAGGGTAGGATAACCAGTGCTCGAGTTGCTAGAAACTGAATTTAGTGGGATAGTTGGTAATTCCGCTTGAAACGGTCAAAGGCAAGTTCAAGCGAAATAAACAATGTTAATGCCGCTTGAAAGTGCCCTTGGTCATTTCAAGCGGAATCACATCACTATGTATATGGGCACTTGGGTTTGTCATTTGTAACTTTCGGATCTGAGTAGCGAAGCTCTGCCGAATCGTTTCCGGGTTGTAAATTAGTGTTAAATCAATAATAGAGACCTTGTAATTGAATCAAGCGTCCGTTTCATTGATTCCGACTTTGATTCGGATAAACAACTCTTCTGAACGACTCATTCAGGTCGCACAACGATCCTACAAATGGTATAAGAGCTTAGGAGGAAGAGTTTAGCTTGATATCATTAGTTTTCTGACTTCTACACCTTCTTTTTCAAAATTCACAAGATTTTACGGACAAAATGGATTGAATTTCACACATTACATTCGAAACATTGTTTTAACAAAGCCTTGAAAGAATCAGACCGAAATTCGGATTAAAAGTTACAAAAATGGGCCAAAATCCTAATTCCGTTTGAACGAACATCTTTATTCCGGTTGAAAGTTGCTGTTAATCCCGCTTGAAAAAGTTATTTCGCTTGAAAAATCCACCTGATTTCGCTTCAAATCATAATTCCGTTTAAAATCAGTGTTAATTCCGCTTGAATCCGGTATTCCGCTTAAAGATTTCGCTTGAAACAAGTGATTCCGTTTGAAAGTGCTGATTCCGTTTGAAGTTTTGATTTCACTTCAAGTTGTGATCTCGCTTGAAAGTGTCATCCAAGTGAGTTCGTTTGAAATCATTATTCCCCTTCAAAGTGATTTCCTTTAAAACTCACTATTCCGTTTGAAAGTGGATTTTTTTCGTGTCAAGATCATTTCACGTCAACCGAGTGTCAGTCTGGCTCAGGTTATTTGATATTATTGAAATTGATTGTGTTTGTTTGTCTCCAGGTTATAATTCAAGAAATTCACATCATGTCTCAAGAATTCTACAACACGTTGTTCAACGCGTTTACATCCGAGTCTTCCGAAATTTCAACAGTCACGCCAAAAACCATAACGAAAACGATAAATGAGAATATTAAGCATGACAACTTCTACGGCACACATTCAAAACCACCAACTCTGGAAAGTATTGAAGATTATACTTGGTGGAAAGAGCGGTTTATCAACTGGGCAAAAGCGTATGCACACGAAAGCTGGTTCTATCTGGAGTTTGGATATGAACGACCAAAAGATGATAAAGGCGAAGATCTTCCACTCAAGAGATTATCCAAAGATGACAAAGCAGAATTTGCAGCTAAACAAAGAATGATTGCTTTAATCCAATCTTCAATCAGAAATGATATGTTTGCTTTATTGCAACATGACGGGTCATCAAAATCTGTCTGGGAAGCCTTGAAGGTTAAGGCAGAGGGGGGTAAACAAATAAAGAAAAACAAAATTGCTTTACTAAAGAAAGAATTCGATTTGTTTGATAGTTTAAAAGATGAATCTGTTAGGCAAATGATTGAAAGATTTGGTCATTTGAAAATTGAGCTTGATCGTTTTGGCATTGTCAAAACAAGAGAGGAAATCATTGATAAGATCATAGAAGCGTTACCACGAGCTCATCAGTGGCAAACGTTTGTTTTTATTCTGAAAAATGATGTTTTGTATGATACAATTTCTCTTGATGTTTAGATAGAAAAGATTGAAAGTCATGAACTGGAGTTGCAGAAACAGAACAAGATGAGCAGTTCTTCACATCAACAGAATGTTGGCATGTACTACAAAGGAAGTTTACCTTCGGTGAAAGCTGATAGTTCACCAAAGACAGCATTCAGTGGTGAGAGGACAAAAGAGCCACAGAAGAGCTCATCATGTTATGATCCGGGTTATCATTCATCGGCTTCAAAAGCTAGTTCTGAAGAAGCAGAGGAGATACTGTGCAACATTGATCTCAAGTTGAAAAATTCTCCTGCAATGAGTATCAATGCTGCTAAACAACAAATGAGTTTTCTTGCATCAGTTCTAGAATCGTATGAAGGTCTTGTAGCGGGAAAAATTGGAAACTCAGAGTTAACCAAAGAAGACTACGATCAGATTAATCCGGAAGAGATGGAACTCATTGACATTCGCTGGTGTTTGGCAAGTTGCATTCGCAGAGCTCAAAGATACATGGAGATTACTGGGAAACAATCGTTAGGCGGTGCATCAACAAAACTTGGATTTGACAAATCCAAAGTGACCTGCTTCAAATGTAAGCAGAAAGGTCATTTCAAGAGAGAATGCACTAATTCTGCAGTTAGTGGAAATGAACATCCGTTCAATGATGATTACTACCGAAAGGCGATCTACCACCGAAGCAGAGAAGAGCCGAAAATGATCGAAGATAAACCCAGAGAAAAATCTAGACCTTGTGCAGTAATCTACGATGATGAAGGATATGATTGGAGTCAAGTTCTTCCAGAAGAGGATCGTTTGGAGAATATTCAAAAAACAACTCATGGCAGAGCTATAACAGAGAGCAAACATTATGTTTTTGTTGCTCAAATTAAAGAAGAAAAAGGCATAGCTGAAATTAAAGAGAAAACCAGAGAAGAAATTCTAAGTGAGAAAACTTACAGAGAAAGAAACATTGCTTTGAACAGAATGAATGAGATGCAGGAAGAATATGAGAGTGTTGTTATGAATAAGAGATGGGATAAAAAGATAGAGTGCTACTTCAACAGAGAAGGTGAACCAGTTGTTCCGAAGAAAGACATAATCTTTGAAGATGTTCTTCTCATAATTCCTTCATCGGCTGAATATTATAGAAATGTTCTAAAAGATGTCATGTATGCAAAAAGGCATGAAAAGGAAATCAAATATGCCATGATATCGTGTTTGAGAAAGAGAGATGAAGAGAGAATGAAGAAGAGTGTTGAAGAAATGTTGATCAACTTGAAGAAAGCTGTTGAAGAAATAAAAGCTGAAGCTGTTCAAGTTGAGGTTGAGAAGAAAGTTGAAGTTGTAAAAGAGGAAGATTTGAAAGTTGTTGAGACAGAAAAGATTGAAGAAAAAGTTGAGGTGAATGAAGAAGTTGAGAAAGATGTTACTGAAGAACAGCAGGTTGTAGAAGATGAGAAGAAAACTGAAAGTTTGACTGAGGTAAAGATTGAGAATTTTAAGTCTGCTAGTGATAAAGGTGTTGGTAATGAGAAGAAGGAAGAGCTGAAGCAGACAGAGGCAGCTGAAAACACTGAAGTGCCAATCACTGAGGTAAATTCTGATTCTGAAATCTTAAAACCGATTAAACAGTTCAAGAAATGCATGGAAACATGCAGAGCTTGTACTGAAAAAGATGAGAAGTTCAGAACAAGAGATCTTGAATTCACAAAAATCGAAAACATTTTCAAAGAAAAATGCAAAGAAATGCTAGAAAATGAAAAAGTTTTAAAAGAAAATGATGAAAAAATTTCAGAACAATATAAAAAATTAGAAAAAGAAAATGAGATTTTGAAAGAAAATGTTTTGAAAAAGACAGAAGAATGTGATCAAAAAGAAAATGTTTGTCAAGAAATGAAGAAAGAATATGACTCAATGAAATTGGCATATCACATTACAAAAGAGTCATATGAAAAGGTGAAGGGTGAAATGAAGTTTGTTCAATCAAGATTGAATTACTGTTCTGAAACATCAAAGGAACTAAAACGAATGTATGAAATTAAACAAGGTGTTGTAAATTCATATATTGAAGATGTTGCTAAGCTAAAACGGCAGATTGCTGATTTAGAACAGGATAACAACAAATTAAAAAGTTATCACGCGTCATCATATGTGCTTGAATGTATTTTCAACTTAAAACCGGATGGAAAAGATTCTGAGCAAAACAAGAAAGGTATTGGCTCAGAGTTTCATCAAGTTCCACCACCGGAAAAGTTTATCTTTTATGATGAAGAAAAGGTCGAAAAAGCTTTCAACCTGGTAGATCAATTGCTAGATAACATTGACATAACTTATTCCAAATCTGATGATTCTAGTGATTCAGATGTGGTAGGTAAGGTCGTTGAAAGTGTGTTGAAAGAAGAGTCGGTTGAATCAGGTAATTCTGAATCACAGGATGAAAATGAAGGTAATTTTCATGATGGATATCTGAAAAACACAAAATCCAAGAAAAATTTGAATGAAGATTCAAAAGGATTGGTTTATACCATGATTGGATCGGACAAATTATTCTTAGATGTTGTATTCCCGATTCAGAATGTGATTTCAGAAAAGATTGACAAAGTTTTCAAAATGGTTGAAATTGAAAAAATCTGATATTCCAAAGTTTGCTGGAAAAGGTCACAAAACTTTTTATAACAAACCTGGTTACAAGAAGAAAAACATGAAGGTTGGGTTAGGTTATAAGAAGAAACAAAGTCGAAATAAAAATGAAATGCCAAATTATCAGTCAAAAATGAATTTTGTTCAAGGAATAAGTTTAGCAGAAGAAAAAGAACTCAAATTTAAATACTCTAATGACGAGTTCTTAGCTCAAAAGAAAAAGCAACAACCACAGGTCAAAGATGTGTCCAAAAGAACATGTTTCAAATGTGATCAAATTGGACATCTTGCACGCAAGTGTACAAATCTGAAACCTGTTGATGTTGACAAAAAGAAGTCTGAAAATGTTGAGAAACAAAAATCTGAGAATGTGAAACAAAGGTCATCTAGATTTGATTCGAAACAAACTTGGAGGTATAATACAAACAAGTTTGCTTCAAATCAAAATTGGAAATCAAACCAGAATAGGTTTGATTCAAGACAGACCTGGAATTCTCACACACCCAGATTAAGAACAACACAAAGTTGCAAAACATCAGTTGATATGACAAAACCCCAACAGTTTTGGAAACCAAAAGTTGTTGTTCAAAATCAAAATGGTCAAAAAGACTCCATTTTTACCAAAAAGGTACTCCAAAAGGTCAAACATGGAGTGCTAAGAAACAAGTCGCTTCGGAAAAAGATGAAAAAGTTGAAATTAAAATTGAAAAAGTCTTTGTACGAAATGACAAAGATTTTTCGAAATTGAATGATGCATATTGTATTGAAATGCCTAAGGTCAAAAAGACCTAGGCAAAATTGTTCCAGTAATTGAGTTAGTTGAATGTGCAGGTGTGATGCGGGAATATCAAGTGTCGACTCAATCATGTAATGAAATAAATCCACATTTAGTGTTCATTAAGTTTTGTTTTAATTTATGTCCATTGAGTTGATCATAAAAACTCTATATAAATTCTCATGCAATTTGTATTGGGGGATAGTTTTTGAGTTTTATAAAATAATTGATTTTTCACTTCAAATTCCGTGCCTTTTGGGTGGAATCTTGGGGGTTGGGGAAGAACTACACGGGTATTCGCAGAATCAACGTGTTTGATCTTCGTTTCCGTATCACGTGCTACATCAATTGGTATTAGAGCTAAATTCCTGGCTCAAAATGGCTTGTGAGAGGGATTATCGCTTGTACCACACTCTACCATGCTTTGATGAATACGAAGATGAGCAATGGTATTCTTGGGCATGCGACGATGATTCGGGTGGTACCAGTAGTGTGCTCACCATTAGACATTCACTTCAAATTCCGTGCCTTTTGGGTGGAATCTTGGGGGTTGGGGAAGAACTACACGGGTATTCGCAGAATCAACGTGTTTGATCTTCGTTTCCGTATCACGCGCTACATCAGTTGGTATCAGAGTGGGAATATCAAGTGTCGACTCAATTATGTAATGAAATAAATCCACATTTAGTGTTCATTAAGTTTTGTTTTAATTTATGTCCATTGAATTGATCATAAAAACTCTATATAAGTTCTCATGTAATTTGTATTAGGGGATAGTTTTTTGAGTTTTATAAAATAATTGATTTTTCACTTCAAATTCCGTGCCTTTTGGGTGGAATCTTGGGGGTTGGGGAAGAACACACGGATATTCTTTGAATCAACGTGTTTGATCTTCGTTTCCTTATCACGCGCTACATCAGTTGGTATCAGAGCTAAATTCCTGGCTCAAAATGGCTTGTGAGAGGGATTATCGCTTGTACCACACTCTACCATGTTTTGATGAATACGAAGATGAGCAATGGTATTCTTGGGCATGCGACGATGATTCGGGTGGTACCAGTAGTGTGCTCACCATTAGACATGACCACAAAAAAGAGTCGACGATCATGGGAGCCGGTGATGACGAATCAAGTTTCAAAAGTCATAGCGTTAAGGGTGATGGTCCTACTATGGTAACGGGTGGTCCAGCGGCTACATTTGGAACTCAACCTGTTAGCATGGGGGGCTTGCAAAAAAATTTCATGAGCAAAGCAATGAAGTCGAAGGCGTAAAGAAACACAATAGATTTTGGTGCTTCTCAAATTTACTTTTGTACAATTTTAAAAGGTAAGTTTCCAACAAATAGTTTTGAGGAAATTATTTTGGATGATGAAAACCATGGTATACAAAATTCTCATGCTGTAAAAATCTGGTACGAGGTTCTATTTGAAAATTTGGTTGATGGCCAGATTGTGGAGGTTGGAGAAGCTATGTCGTCAAAAGATGCCCCTCATATTGATCAAAATGAAGAAAAGGTTGTTAAACTTGATGGGTATGTTGTAAAAAAATACAATGAGGTCTATGGTTTACGACTATATGGTTATTTAGTTGGAACTATATAAATTGAGAGGGTCAAGACAATAGTGAACAAGAAATGGTCCTATGCTCCGTTCGACCCAGGTGGTACAGGTTCAGAGTCAAATGGGATAACCCGTGAAGTAGAACTACTTGGGCGGGCCTTGATAATAATCGAAAAGAATCGGATTGATGTTCCTTTCGATCCAGGTGGCTTTAGCCTAGGACAAAACTCGAGGTCGAGTTTTTCCAAAGGTGGGGAGAATGATGCGGGAATATCAAGTGTCGACTCAATTATGTAATGAAATAAATCCACATTTAGTGTTCATTAAGTTTTGTTTTAATTTATGTCCATTGAGTTGATCATAAAAACTCTATATAAATTCTCATGTAATTTGTATTGGGGGATAGTTTTTGAGTTTTATAAAATAATTGATTTTTCACTTCAAATTCCGTGCCTTTTGGGTGGAATCTTGGGGGTTGGGGAAGAACTACACGGGTATTCGCAGAATCAACGTGTTTGATCTTCGTTTCTGTATCACGCGCTACATCAAGGTGCTCAAGAAAAATGAAGACTGTGAGGATGGAAACTGGAGTAGCCTGGCACATGGAAAGGAGGAAGAGGCTGCTGGACCCTGTGTTGGTTAAACAGGGAGTTTGTTTGTTTTCTGTATATAAATAAACAATATTTCAAAAACCCTAAAAATTTGAAAAAATAAAAACCAAAAATATGTTTGTTTTTAATTTTTCTCAAAAAAATAGAAAATTACAAAAATATGTGTTGATTGAATATGCCGAAACCCTAATGGCGGAACAAACATGATTACTTTCACAAGATTGAAAAACGGTTTTCAAACTGTCGAAAATTAATGGGTTGTAAATCATGGGGGTACTTTATGTTATATTTTCTGTAATTCAGTGCACAAAAGGCAGAAAATGGATGGCGAGACAAAGCTATCAGTATCGGTTTGTCAAATTTTTTTTTAATAATTTGGCATTTTAGGGGGAGAAAATTTGTCAGAAAATCCAAAAACATTAGAAAAATTGAAAAAGCCAAAAACATGATAAAATTCAAAATTTGAGTTTGAGTTTTGTGTAAAAAGAGGAAATGATAGTACATCAGTAGACAATCACAATATGCTAAAGAAATGGAATGTTTTAATGTGATAAACGGTCTCACTGATGATATCAGTAGGTTTTTGCACATTTAGTAGATTGTGTTCGAGATATAAACCTACCTAAATTTTAAACTTGCTTATATCGTGGGGAACATCTCTCGGATATATGGGTAACCCCTGAAATCTTGTTTGAAAGGTCCCTCTTTCTGAGATACTAGGTCTTTATACTCAGTGATATCTGGGGTATTATCCCGGGACTTCTGATTTTGCCGAAGCAATGGCCTAGTCCCCGTATAATACTTTATGCTTGCTTGAAATATAGCACCGCCCTCAGCATAAAAAAATGATGAAACATTGAAAAATGCTAATCATGTGCTGTTGAAGAAAAGATTCTCTAAAGAGAACATACCTAAAGTCGAACCGTCATCTCTCTGCTGAACTGAAGTTCTAACCTGAGCTCTCACGGTTTCGCATCTAATCCTTTACAGATATCATCTAGGTATACTCACCTGTAAGACTGAATATTGGGATCTGGATACGGAAGTATATTCTGTGGTGGGACACGCGAATAAGTTAAGTCCTTAATACACTAAATCCGTATCTCGAAACAATTGAACTTTGTGTGAAAATTTAAGTGGATCAGTAACAATTTAAGTGAATCGTTTAAAACTTAAAGTGTTTAAAGCTCAATGGTACTAGTGATTTGTCATAAACCGATATGATCCTCTGACGCGAACTCAAACAAAAATATTGTCTGTAAATATGTTTGTAAATATTTCTTTATTGCTTTATATTTTCAGAAAAATACAAAAAGATTTTGATTTCTGCTTTATTTTCGACAACCGATGTCCGAGGGCTGAGTTTCAAAATTTAAGTATGCTGATCATGTTTCTGAAAATAAAACAAGTTCATTAATTTGAAACTTGATTTTTAATCAAAAATCAAAAACAGTTTGTGGTATCTCCAAGGTCATTAAGTTGGACTTGGATGATTAACTGTGAGGGATTTGGATGCTTAGATTGTTAAAAAAATTTTAATAGAGCCGGAGTGTTTGATCTTGGTTGCTAAAACTGCCAAATCTATATAGTTTGTTGATAGGGGGAGTGGTTTGGAGAGTTTGTTTTGAAAACATTGTATTTATAAATGTTTGAGGATTGCAAATATTCCAGATTACGATCCCGACAGCTGAGTCTAAGGGGGAGTCTGAAGACGAGCTCAAAGCAAGGGGGAGCTTGTAATCAGAAAGCAAGGCGTCGATCCCTAAAGCATGGAAGCTTGACGAAAGGGGGAGCCTGAAGAAGCTGTTAATGATAGAGCCAGAGTCAGATGCTGGTACAACATTCAAAGATAGAAGCTGATCAATGAAGGAAGATTGATGGATACTTACAGTGTTAGATAATTTGGAAAGAGCATGAAGACTGATCAAGACTGAAGATGTGTCATGTTAAAGACTCGACACTGAAGACTTCGTCAACATCCAAGGGGGAGTCTGTTAGTGCACTATGTCTATTGACTTCGTCTTGTATCGAGTCATGTAATAGGGTAGGATAACCAGTGCTCGAGTTGCTAGAAACTGAATTTAGTGGGATAGTTGGTAATTCCGCTTGAAACGGTCAAAGGCAAGTTCAAGCGAAATTAACAATGTTAATTTCGCTTGAAAGTACCCTTGGTCATTTCAAGCGGAATCACATCACTATATATATGGGCACTTGGGTTTGTCATTTGTAACTTTCGGATCTGAGTAGCGAAGCTCTGCCAAATCATCTCCAGGTTGTAAATTAGTGTTAAATCAATAATAGAGACCTTATAATTGAATCGAGCGTCCGTTTCATTGATTCCGCCTTTGATTCGGATAAACAACTCTTCTGTACGACTCATTGAGGTCGCACAACGATCCTAGGTTACATAGGAGTCTGGTTCTTCTGTCTGATCTACTCTTGAATCTTCATGATGCGGCCCGCTACTATTAGGACTACTTGGTGCATTTTCTTCTAACTCTGGTGGGTTGTCATCTTCTTGAATGACAAAGTTTGTTCATTCGGGATTCCCTGAATCTACCGTTTCCATATAACTATTCCAGTTCCATGATTCCACACACACACGAGTGCGGAATCCAAGTGCGTATTCAAACCAAGCCAAAGAACACATAAACATGGAAAAGATTCAAAGTTTAAAGCTCAAGTGTATTGATCCAGAAGAGTAACAGTACAATGTTTAAACAAGACAACTCTCTTAAACTCTCTGGTGTGTTCTCTTGGTTCTGTTCTGTGTAGCAAGTTTGTATATATAGCCAACATGCCCAGCTGTAGGTCCGGCTAGGAGGATCTAGTCGTCCAATCCTTGTATACTAACCAATCCGGTTGTGCGGAATCCAACCGGAAAGGCAAACCGAGATGAAACAAGCAAATACAAGACACACAATATTCACCGATTAACACCACTTGTATTAATACGAATGAAAGGTTCGGTTACAAGCTCAATGTTTACAAATCTATTTTGCAAACTCTCTCTCAGTGTGTGTGTGTTCTCTGCTCTCTATTCTTGCTTGCTTGTCTCTGTGTCTCTCTCTCTAATGAAGTGAACACATAACATGGGTATATATACCCAACACAGATCGTCTGGTCGAAAGATCAGATAGACTGATCGAAGGATCATCTATCGATCTGAAACTTGTCAAAGGATCTACATATACCTCGAAGGATGATCTATCGAGGTCCATCAACATCCATCGAAGGTTCATCTTTCGAGCTCATCGAAGGATCTAAACAATCCTTCGATGACTCATCCTTCGACACAGACATATGACTATCATGCACTAACTGTTTGTCCAAGTCAAACCAGGAGGATGGTTGACTTGGTCAAACTTACAAGACTAACAAAGGACATCGTTTTATATCATGACAAAATACAGACAAAGTACAGACACAAGTGCACCAACAAACTCCCCCTTGGCTGTAGCTTTGTCTCGATTTTCGTGTCTTCAAGTCTCTGACGTCCTTTCAAGTCTTCAATGTCGGAGGATCTTCAAAGTCTTCACGTCTTGAAAGCAGAAAGTGTATCAACAAACTACCCATTTCATGTAGGAAGTGTGTTGACAAACTCCCCCTTAACATAAGCTCCCCCTTGAGTTATGCTCGTGAATGACTTGATCTTTACAGCTTGAGATCCTTGTGGTGTTGATGATGGTCAGCGGCAACTCGATCATCTTCATCACTTGAGTGCCTTCACGTCGTGTCTTCATTCCGAAGCTTGTCATCGACCATGTTCTCCTTGCCTTTAGAATCTGCACATGCAAGAAATCTAAACGCGTAATGAGAACAACTGCTTGGAATATAGTTAGCATAAACAAATGACACACGTATGACCATGTTTCAATCCAACACCGTCCGACAGTTTGAAAGTTTAATAGATTTGTCAGTTTTAGATTTTAACTTTCAAAACTTGCAAATTTCGACCGTTTATGAAGATTTAGTCAATTTGGTTTTCGTTCAGGTTTCAGATAACGAAGACTCGAGATCCAACATCGTACGATCGAAAATAAAATAGAAATAAAATCTTTTTGGCTTTTATAAAGTTTATATTAAAACACACCTAAAATCTTTTTGGTATTTTTGAATTTTTGAAATACAAAGACTGAAAGCAGTAAATAAATATATATACAGACATTCTTTTTGCGAGTTTCGAGAGTAAGAGAATCATATCAGTGTACGGTCATGCCAGAACACTCTTGTTGTTCAGTTAGTTAACATTTAGATAAGCATCCTATAACAATTATCGGTATTGTTGTCCACTTAAGCTCAAATTATCAGATGTAATCATGGCGAGGGGATACGTTAAGGTATGATTTATACTTACCGACCGGTGTTCATCCACATCACGACACATTCCCGTATCAAGGTATGCACGAGGGTTCATCTTACCGGTGAGTATACCGATTATCATCTGTTTGACCATATATGATGTGAGAAACTCACTTATTTTGATTTGAAAACAAGCCCTATGTGATAGAATCACTTATTGATGAGGAACTTGATTTTCAGATGCATGAGGGCACAGGAGCAAGTCCGTGAACAGGTCAGTACTTTCGTACAGTAGAGAGACGAACTTGACTCCCGGATAAATGTGATATTTTATCACTTATTTTGAGGGACATGTGATTGTTGATCACTTATTGAGGTCGTATGCAATATGTACACGTATGTATGGTATCATGGAAGATCTAGACTTGAGTCCCCGTTATTTTTCGGTAAAAGATACAACCATGATACCCAGATGATAAGCAGCATAAAGACCGAATATCTCAGAACCTCGGCAATCTATCAAACGAAATTTCGGTACTAAGACCATATGCCAATGAATGGTTCCCACCTGGTCTTCAGTCGGTTTAAGTTTATATCACCCTGCACACTTTAAAATGATTGTGAGCCTACCGATACATCTTATATAGAGCTGCTTATCGTTTTTCATTTAAGGTTTAAAGAGGTTTGGATAGACCACTGATGTACTATCATTTTCTCTTTTGCTCGCCAGGAAACTCATTTTTGTTTTTCTATTGTTTTTGTGTTTTTGAAATTTTTCGATGTTTTTGGATTTTCAGATTTTGGATTTACTCCCCCTAAAATCAATAAACTAAGATAAAATTTAAAAGACACAAAGATATATTTACAAAAATGATTTTCCGATGTTGGTTTTACTCTTGCTTGACCTTAATGTCGTTTACCAATAATAAAAAGTCAAATCTTGATTTGTCAAATGCTTTGGTGAAAAGGTCGGCACGTTGGTCATCGGTGTGGACCTTAACAACATCGATTAGCCTTTTCTCAAAGCAATCACGTATGAAGTGATATTTGATTTCGATGTGTTTGGTCTTTGAGTGCTGCACAGGATTTTTAGTGATCTGTAATGCAGCAGAATTATCAACGTAAATAGGAGTAGTTAGGAATTCAAAACCGTAGTCGCGTAATTGTTGTTGGATCCAAAGAACTTGGGAGCAACAACTTGAGGCAGCAATGTATTCAGCTTCGCATGTTGATGTAGCAACGCATGTCTGCTTCTTGCACTGCCATGTGACTAGGCGATTTCCTAAAAACTGACATCCAGCCGTTGTGGATTTGCCGTCGATTTTGCATCCGCCAAAATCAGAATCACTGAAAGCGATCAAGTCAAAGTTATTATCCCTAGGGTACCATAGACCGGTGTCAAGGTAACCCTTCAAATAACGAAAAATCCTTTTGACAGCTGCAAGATGTGAGGCCTTCGGGTTGACTTGATATCTGGCAAGCAGGCACGTTGGGTACATTATGTCTGGTCTTGATGCTGTGAGGTACATAAGAGATCCGATCATTGCGCGATAGTATGAGGGACTAACAGCTTCACCCTTCAAGTCTGGAGTAATTCCGTGATTTTGTGGCAATGGGGTACCAATGGGCGTTTCATCAGACATCTGGAACCGGCTCAAGATGTCACCAACATATTTAGTCTGATGGATGAATATCCCAGACTCAGTTTGTTGCACTTGTAGGCCCAAAAAGAAAGTCATTTCCCCCATAGCACTCATCTCGAATTTATCCTGCATAATGCGCTCGAAATTCCTACACAAAACATCATTAGTAGAACCAAAAATAATATCATCAACGTATACCTGTACCAGAAGAAGATCTCCATCTGTTCTTTGATGAAAAGAGTACAGTCAATAAGACCTCTTCGAAAACCGTTCTCCAGCAGATAGTTAGATAAGGTTGCATACCAAGCTCGCGGTGCTTGATGTAGACCATAGAGAGCTTTGTTGAGCAACCAAACCCGATCGGGATGGATAGGATCTTCAAAACCTGGAGGCTGTTCGACGTACACCTCTTCTTCAACCACACCATGTAAGAATGCACTTTTGACGTCCATCTGGTAAACCTTGAATCCTTTGAATGAGGCATAAGCCAGAAAGATCCGAATTGCTTCCAGACGTGCAACAGGTGCATAGACTTCATTGTAGTCGATTCCTTCTATCTGACGAAAACCTTGAACGACTAAACGTGCTTTGTTCCGGATAACAACTCCGCGGTCATCCTTTTTGCATTTGAGCACCCAACGGGTACCAATCTTCTTGTAACCAGCAGGTTTCTCTACGAGTTTCCAGACACCCAGCTTCTGGAATTGTTGCAATTCTTCCTGCATTGCTTCCACCCAAGAGTTATCTTTCATGGCTTCCTTCCAAGTTCTTGGCTCTTCCTGTGAAACATAACACGCGAAAGACCAATCGTTTTGTTGCCCGGATTCTCGAATAGCTGCATACAGGCCTGCATTGTTGTTGTTTCGCAACATGTTTCTTGTTTGAATGCCACTTTGCACATTTCCAATAATGTTTTGTTGAGGATGGGTATTATGAATCCTTGTTTCTGAATTATCTGGAACTGGAATATTTATACCCATATTGTTGAAATTGAGATCAACAACTAAATCAATGCCCGGAATTGACGAAGAGGATGATGCAGTAGCTTCAGCTGTTCTATGGGCATCCACTGGAGGAGTACCCTCTGAAGTACCATGAACTGCTGTTGTTGGAGCTTCTTGATCTGCATCTAGAAATTCATCATCCTCTGAAGATTCGTTCAATTCGGTTGCATCATGAAAATCCTCATTGTCGAGAGTATTATTGTTCACCGAAGATGGTTCTTGATTGACAAGAATTGGACGCACCACCGGTGAAACTGTTGCATTGTCACTCTCGAAAAACATCCTTGCCGCAGCACTTTCTTCAACGGCTTCAACATTGATCGAATTGAAAAAGTCATCGTACTCAAACATCCAACGCTGACCAGGACATTTGACAGGCAAAGTGTGCCTTTGTACTCTGACCTCAGACAATTCCTCGACCCTTTTAGTCTCTAGATTCCAGACTCGCAAGTTAGGGGTGGCATACCCAAGAAAGTATCCGTCAATCGCTTTAGCCCCAAACTTTCCATTAGGATCGATGATTGTACATGGAGCTCCAAACGGTTCAAGATAAGACAAATCTGGTTTTCGTTTTTGAAGAAGCTCAAAGCAGATCTTATTGTGCCTTTTTACTGTAAGGACTCGGTTCAATGTGTAACATGCAGAGGCCACAGCTTCAGTCCAGAATGGAATGGGCAACTGCGACTCTACCAACATTGTCCTAGCAGTCTCGATAAATGGGCGGTTCTTACGTTCAGCGACGCCATTCTGTTGAGGAGTATAAGCTGCACTAAACTCATGAAGAATACCCTTTGAAGTGCAAAACTCCGCCATGGCATGATTTTTAAATTCAGTGCCATTGTCGCTACGTATCCGCCTAACCTTCAACTTATACAAATTCTCAATCTGAATGATCAAATTTTTGATAATGCCAAAGGTTTCACTTTTGTGTGCCATGAACGCCACCCAAGAAAATCTTGAATAGTCATTAATAATCACGAGGCAGTATTGATCATTCCTGATACTTTTGTGCTTGACAGGACCGAACAAATCCATGTGCAAACGTTCAAGAGGAACTGCCACCGTGTTGATCTTCTTAGTAGGATGTCGTTTCTTCGTTTGTTTTCCTTTCTGGCACGAAACACAGACGTCTTGAAGATGAAAATTTTTAAGAGGAACACCATTCACCAATTCATTTGAAACCAAATGATTCATTTTGCATAAGTGAATGTGACCCATTCGTCTGTGCCAAGAGATAGAGTCTTTTTCTGTGGCTTTGGAAACGAAACAAGTTGCTTGTGCAGACGTAGTAATAGCTTGGCTCATATCAAGGACGTACAAATCATTTACCCTTAGAGCTGACAAGAGAATCCATTCTTTTGGAATTTTGAAACCGGGTTTCAGCACATAACATCCATTAGCATCAAAGTGTACTGAGAATTGCTTGTCACAAATTTGAGAAACACTAAGAAGATTGTGATCAAGTTGTTGCACAAAGTTGATCTTGTCAAAGCTGACAATCCCGTTGGATAGCATTCCTTCACCCGTAATATAACCACCCTTATCTCCAGCAAAAGCAACATAACCTCCTCTAATAGATTTGACGTCGTAGAGAAGCTTCATGTCGCCTGTCATGTGCCTGGATGCCCCACTATCAACAATCCAATGACTACTGATAGTTCCTCCTGGAACACCCTGCACATGAACTCAATCAATTAGTTGGAGATGGGGACCCAAGCCATCGTGGTCTTGGGTCTTCCATTTTCATCAATAACAATAACTTCTTGTCTTTGATGATTGGTAAATTGTGATGGTCCCCCTGATTCAGTAACCGTTTTTGGTTTCCAGGTCTGTTTTGTTTTACCAGTGTTATTCTTTAAAATTTTAACTTCATGGTTGTCTGAAGTTTTTGAATTTTCTGGTTTGACAGAAACAGATGTTTTGTTAACCACATCGGCTTTAATTGCCTTTTCAATTTTCTTGACCTGTTGGCGTCTCTGTTTCATTTCCCTTTCTTTTACAAGGCGGGGATCTTGTTTTACCGAAATAGTTTGCCTGCGGTCAGTTTGGTCACGGGGAACATCAACTTTTCCTTTTTGTTTATGAAGATATGGACAATTTCGAATTATATGTCCAATTGTTCCACACTCAAACATGATCTTCGTTCAACAAACCCCGAAGTATCATGTAATCGTCTTGCCGATGATGATGAACTTTGTGATCCCGAGGTACTAGGTTTTGAACTACTTGGTTCATTTCTTTTCTGTACATTTGCTTTCTTAACAAAATCTAAGTTAGATTTGTTTTCAAACGTTTCAATTTTGTCCATTCCCGTCGATTTCACAAAGTTTACATTTTTGTCCTTCTTTTGATTCGGCTTCTTTTGTGCTTGAGTCGGTGATTTTCCTTTTGGCTTGGTGTGATTTTGCTGTTTCTGCACTGTTGGTAATTTCTTATTGCCATATTGTTTTCGAATTTCGGCCTTTGGAATAGGAGGACACTGTGTAACTGTAACACGTGGTCCTGTCTTTCCTAAAAACTTACTTGTCGAATTTTCAAAAACTTTACTTATTAAAGATTGATTAACATTCTTAATAGGAAAATCTTTGTCAGAGTAGATTTTATCATCACCAACAAGAGTGTACAGCAAGTTCACACTCTCCGACTCTTTTGCAGACGAGGACTCGATTGCAGCAGTCTTAGCGGGTTTTGAAGGAGGATCACATAGAATATGATTCTCAAGAGGTATGTCCTCTTCTTTGATTTCCGCATCAGACTTTGCTGGTACAGTATCATTGGATTCATCATCAGAATAATCAGCATCCTCAATAATAACTGGAGGATCCTGATTCAGTTCAGCAGAAGACACACATGCATCTGCTGACACGTCTGAATCTGATGATGCTTCTTTCTTATATGCAAGTCCTGTTGCAAATTCTTTAACATCTAGAGGAACAGATGGTTCAAAGAACACTCTATCCTCCTCGTCAGGCATTGCATCATAATTGTGTCTCACTGGTAGTGGACATTTCTTGTAGCCAATGCATGTGACATCCCGTTTCTCTTTCTGAACGTCAATGATGTGATCCAACACATAGCTAGAGCTCAAATAACTGTCTAGCTTAAGTTGGATCGCCTCACTTTCGGTTTTCACACAAGCCATCTCTTTTTGTATAATCTCAAGGCGAGATATATACAAATTAATGTCAGTTTGTTTTCTGGAAACCATTTTAGTTAGTTTGGTTTTATCTTTCTTTAACTTTTCAATTACCGATTTAAACTCCTTTTCATGGTTTTCATAGAACATATTGGCTTCAGTGCATTTTGAAAGATCCACGGTCAGCTTTTGATTGTGGATGAATGTCACATCATACTTCTCTTGTAAAGCCTCGTGTTTGCTTTGCAAGTCACACCACTTGGCATTCAAAGAAACATGTTTGTCTTGCAAGTCAAACAAACTAGCTTGTAAAGCATCATGTTTGTCTTGCAACTCAGACATGTTTGCCTCTAAATCAGCACATTTAACATGCAAACTATCACAATTATCACAAATAATAGCAGTGGGTTCATCGACACATACCTGACTTGATGAACTGTCGACATTAGCCATAAAGGCTGAATGGAGAGAAGACGAAGAATAAGCAGCTTGATCCACCAAGATAGATCTTCTTTGAGTTCCTGCTGCAGCTTCCTCCAAAAGCTCATCAACATCTGCATCGACTGATGCATTTGATGTCTCACCCACATGATCATCGCCTGAACTTGAGGATTCTTCATCTGAACTCCTGCTATATCCCGAAGAGTCTTCATCCTCAGAAGATTCACCACCATTGGCGGAAGATTCTCCACCACTGGTGTGGACTAAATCCTTAACCACTTCAGCAAAACATGCTGTTCCATCTGGAGCATCGCCACTCAACTGGATTGACCTGTCACAACCTTCATCCACTTGAACCACAAGTGCCCGGTTGGCATTTGATGTTCCAGCTTGGCTCTGGTTGTTGACAGGTATTAATGTACGCTCATTGTTCCTGTTCTGGTTCTGCTGGTTGCCTTGGTTTCTGAAGGGATTCTGGTTCCCATGCTGCGCTGGCTTTGTACATTCCCTTTTAAAGTGACCCCGTTCACCACAATTGAAGCACTTTACTGCCTGTTTATCGAACCCATACTTGGTATCTTTCTTGCTTTCCAAGCTGGTTCTGCCAGTACTTTCCATGAAATCCTTTGCCCTTCTTACAGCACTAGCAAAGGCCCACTTGATATCCATCAAGTCCATCTCTTCCTTGTCAATCTGCCGATAGTCTTCTTGTGTCAGATTAATGTTGCCAATCTGACCTTCCACTAACCCACAGTACGCGCTCACTAAAGTGTTAGGCAGCTCCATGTGTTACCTTGCTACTTCTACACTGACCTTAGAGAAGCTTGAAGTGTCGAGCTGTACTGTATTTGGTTTTGATTGCTGACCAGCAGATGATGTCCCTCCATAACACGCTTGTTGTTGAGCAGGAGGAGATGGTTGTAGAGGATTTCCATATATGTCTGTGGTGGGAGCCGGCTTAACAGGAACTTGTACTGGATTGCCATACATATCCGTGCTTGTGACAAACGCCGTTTGAAGTGGAGCATGTGGACCGGTTCTTACAGACGAAGAACTGGAAGTTCCATAATACATTTCTGGATTTTGTGGCACTGGAACTCTTTTTGCCTTTAAGGTTTCCTCTTGATCCTTGTTTTCTAAAAGCTGCACGAAGTCGTTGATGTTTGTAGTCCTCAAAACTTCGTTATACTTCAAGATTTCCAAGAAACTATTCCATTGGGGAGGCAAGGCATCAGCAAACTTCTTCACCACCTCTGCTGTAGTTGTCACTACTCCATAATTATTCAACTCTATAAGCAAGTGATAAAACCGGCTTGTCATATCTCCCAAAGACTCCTTATCCATACACGTGAACCCGTCAAATTCTTTCTTGAGAAGATCATGACGCAATTGACGTGTTGCTTCATTCCCTACTCCTCTGGTTTTCAACGCGTCCCACAACTTCTTCGTTGTCTTGAAACTGACAAACTGGTGATAGATATCTTTGCTTAACGCCTGAGTGAGAATGGCGTATGCTTTCTTTTCCAGATCATACGTCTTCTTTTGATCTTCAGGAAGATCGGCAAACGTGCCGGCAGATGAAGCAGCAACCTCTATTGTTTGATCGAAATATGTGGTTAAACGTAACCACAATTCTGTATTTTGCCCTAGCACGTAAGTGTAGAACCTATCAACCCAACCCGGATACTCGTTTAAGTGCATCAACTTTGGAGGTCGATTCAAACTTCCGGTTTCGCTTTCGCTCAATAAAATACTTTGAATGCTCGGAGTTTGATTTGATACTAATGCCCATTGACCTGTCGATATGGCATTTGCTTGCAAAGATGTCGACACCGGAGATTCGGCCCATGAGGGAGATAGACTTGTATTTGTGTACTTTCCACTATCTGGAGCCGGTGTACCCCACCATGAGGGAGTTGAACCTGTATTTGTGTATTTTCCACTGTCTGGAGCCGGAGTTCCCCACCAACTTGGGTTCATGTTTGATAATAAAAATGAATTCTATGTTAATATCTCGAAAGATAACACCAGCCGAAAGATCCCTGATCGAAAGACAAGAAAAACACAAACTTGTTAAACTCAAACAGACTAGGATCGAAAGATCAATACTTGTTCGAAGGATCAACAGTGTTCGAAAGATCACTGTTGAATTTCGAACAATGATTTCGAAAGATTCTCCAAAACAAAGGATCCTTATCTTTCGAATAAAAACTGTAGATCGAACAATATATCCTTTGAAAAGATTCCTTGGATCGAAAGATAAGTCACAGAATTCGAAGGATGTTCGAAGGATGATTATCTGTCGAACCTCCTTTGATCGAAAGATAATCTTTCGACTTCGAAGGATATCCTTCGATCTCTACTGACACAGTTGACAAAAAGGTGACAGGTTGGTGAAAAGGTGATTGGTTGGTAGAAACTTTCGGCAGAAAGGTATGTTCAGACCATACTTTCTACCAAATCAGATTTGACAAATAAAATATTACCAAACAAGGAGGGTTCTTATCCAGAAACCGGTCACCGGAGTAAGCCGGAATTTGGCCGGAAATCACCAAGTTTCTTAAAAACAAGTTTTTAAGTTACCCAACCCGTCCTTTAACACACCCGGTTAGTTTAGAACACGTTTTTACGTCAAGAATATGCGAGAAAAACACTAAAAACGGGTGCTAAACCATGTGAGTTTTGTCCAAACACTCTCGGTTTTTAACAAGGAAAAGAGCCACGGCTCTGATACCACTTGTAGGTCCGGCTAGGAGGATCTAGTCGTCCAATCCTTGTATACTAACCAATCCGGTTGTGCGGAATCCAACCGGAAAGGCAAACCGAGATGAAACAAGCAAATACAAGACACACAATATTCACCGATTAACACCACTTGTATTAATACGAATGAAAGGTTCGGTTACAAGCTCAATGTTTACAAATCTATTTTGCAAACTCTCTCTCAGTGTGTGTGTGTTCTCTGCTCTCTATTCTTGCTTGCTTGTCTCTGTGTCTCTCTCTCTCTAATGAAGTGAACACATAACATGGGTATATATACCCAACACAGATCGTCTGGTCGAAGGATCAGATAGACTGATCGAAGGATCATCTATCGATCTGAAACCTGTTGAAGGATCTACATATACCTCGAAGGATGATCTATCGAGGTCCATCAACATCCATCGAAGGTTCATCTTTCGAGCTCATCGAAGGATCTAAACAATCCTTCGATGACTCATCCTTCGACACAGACATATGACTATCATGCACTAACTGTTTGTCCAAGTCAAACCAGGAGGATGGTTGACTTGGTCAAACTTACAAGACTAACAAAGGACATCGTTTTATATCATGACAAAATACAGACAAAGTACAGACACAAGTGCACCAACACCAGCAACCTACGAAAGATGTACTGGTCCCATGAATTGGCCCACGAAAGACCTAAGCCCACGAAACATAGATCCTTCGTCTATGAGATTCACGAAAGATATAAACCCACGAAACATGAAGGTTCTTCATGGGAATCATTCAGTGAACAACTAAAGGGACGAAGAAGGTTCTTCGTAAAGATGTTCTTTGTGAACATTGTCATTTGTTGGTTCCATCATTCCAGAATGACCAGGCCTTTCGTTACATGCATGTTGGTTCCATCATTTCAACACTGTAGAAGCCATAAGGGTCTTGAGTTCAGTGTAGTTAGTCTCCGAACATTGTTTACACATTTATATACCAACTAAGGGACAAGAACGTTGGCATTTCTAAGCAGTGAAGATTACGAGTGCATACAGTTTTTATGTTTGTTTAAGTGATCCAATAGATCTGAGTAAAAACCAGTCACAACAATTAAAAAGACTCACCATAAGATTATCCAGCCAGAAATACACAATCACAAGACTGGGTGGTTGTCATGATCATGAGATTTCCGATTCTGGTAGGTCAATTGAAAGATTAATGTGCCACATTTACACGATTTATTGTGGAAAGAGGGGTATTAAACATAAGCTAATCCATTGTTTAAGTAAGTAATGAGGTGTTGATATTGCAACAGTTATTGTTGATGAATATTTCTTCAGATCATCATAAGTTACCTAAATAGACACATATCCTTATGCCTGGCTTGCAAAGAGAAGAACTATCAAAATAATAATCTTGACTTCATTGGTTGTTTATGTAAATATCAGTCTTCACAACCAAAAAAATTAGCAAGCATATATTGCAACCAATAATTAACAAGGCAAGATTAAAAAGACTGATTAAAAGTACTCATAACTAGGAGAACTCCCATAAGTTTCCCACAAACGATAATTCCCACAAGTTTCTGACAAGACAACAAACAAACAAAAAACAACCCTAGATTTTCTCACAATCATTCGACAAAATAGCCACATCAGTTCACTTAGCTTTTTGAAAGATTAAGAAGATTTTTTGACCAGATTTCTTCTCAGCTTAACAGCCCATTATAGCACAATTGAAGACAAAGTTATTACTACTTTTCCAGCCAATCCTCATCCACTGTGGTGGCCCTTCGCTAGGGACCCATGAATATATCTCTATATATCTATTCTGGGTATCTCTAGGACCACAAATGATGACGACACGATTCCCACATCCTCTAAATGCAATACCCCAACCATCCCTACTGTGTGCTATTTCAGGCAACCTTCCAATAGCAACCCATTCTTTGTTCTTCTTGCTATACATCTTCAGTTCCATTGCTGCACAATCAGCAGCATATAACTCATTGCTTGCCACTGCAAGCAGCGGCGGAGCCATTCCAGGTCCGCCACCTCCAGGTGACATGTTGGGAATTTCAGTCCACTTTTGGGTATCCAGATCATACTCTTCTCCACATGTCAATGGATTTGAATCATTACTGCTAATCCCTCCTATTACATAAAACTTACCATCCATAAAGACCCCAGAACTCAATTTCCGCGGCTTAATCATACTAGGAAGTGTCTTCCAAGTCCCTGTCTCACTGTCGTAACTTTCTACCGCATCCATGATCTTTCCCTTTCGATCCACACCACCTGCAAAGATTGCAATATTCTTAAAACTGGCCGACCCAAGCAACCATCTGGGTTCATTCATTGGCAGCCCTTGTGACCATGAATTTGTTAATAAACTGTACTTGTAGATACCCGGACCAAGCATATCATTTCCTATAACCAGCAGGTCTGTGCCAACTGCCATGGACTCTTTATCCGAGAACTGGAAGCCTAAGTCAGTATCCATCATGGGTAGATTCATCCATTTCTCGTTGACAGGATCAAAAGCTTCCCACTTCAATGGGTCACAAGAAAAATAGACCCAATGTTCAATTACTTGATGAACGCTTCTTAGCCTATAAAGTTCACCACTTCTAATGAGCTCACGAAAACTCCGGTTTAGTGACGCGATGCGAGCATAGTTGTATCTTGGCAGGGACATGAGACTTTTCATTGTGAGGTCACGACCGATGACATGGATCAACGAACTCATATCCAAACCTTGTTCCGTATCCTTGATCACCTACAAGATTACAGTCATATTAAGCACCTTGAGCATGCATATTATGATAACCGACAACGAAACAAATAACGGACTTGTATAGTTACATAATAATAATAATCTACATCTATTCTGTTTTAAAATTTAAGGTAACTATTAGCGTGCTTGTTTGTTGAACTCTAAAAAATAATAGTTTATAAAACAGAAAAAAAGACCAATGTACTTGCAAAAATTACATGGATAACAATTCTAAACCTTATAAATGATAAAATTCCCTTTTCTACGATACAGAATGTGATTTGGTATATTGCTTGTAATTAATTCAACGGGAATGACCCAAACAGTGAGTTGCAAAAGAAAAACCATATCTTGCTAATTAGAAATGGAACGAGTTAAGTTACCAAAATTAGGTTAGGACAAATTAGTGCAAATAAGAATGCCTCAAAGTATATAACTTTAATCAAAATCCGCCATTTCCATTAAAGAATTAATTTTTAACAACAAAATACAATCTTAACTGATGCTAGATTATTGAATAAAAATAAAGGTTGGTATCGACGAAGAAGTTTCAATGCAGGTGAGTTACTCAATAATAAAATTCATGTTCGGTGTTGATGTTTAAGTTTTAATGCGGATAAAGAGTTCACTACCTAGGTACAATTGTCACTGAAAAACAAATGTTCACTAGTAAAGATTTGTGTCAGTTCCAAGTAGTGCGCACACCATGTTCCAGTACAAGACAAGATTTTGAAGACAGATGCGGATACGATCACAAGAACTTGTACTATGTTTTCCTTGTAACTAAAGAGAATAGTTTTTCATGACTCATTATGTTCGTTCTTATTGCTTCTAAAACCTTAGAATTAACAATTTAGATTGATTTTAGTTGTACAACCAAATTGAATGTTGGTGGAGAGCCCCCTAAGTATTGTAATAATCTCTAATGGGATGTGTGCTTGTAGTTATACCTTGAGGCTTGAGGTGAAATGTTTTTATTATTGTGCTAATGATTAGTGTTCTTACTTTTCTTTGTATGTTTAGGTGTATATTAATAAATGTGATTTCACATTTATTAGCAATCATGGTGTCCATGTTGGTTCTTGAGTAAGCAAATCAGAAGACACGTATGTACTTGCAAAAGTTAAATGGTAAAAAAAATCTAAACCATACATAATGATATTGTAAATTATAAAATTCCTTTTTCTACCATACAAATTGTGATTTAGCATATTGCTTGTAATTAATTTAATGAGCATGCTACAAGAATGCTTTCCAAGGAAATTTAAATCTAACTAATTAGAACTAGAACGGGCTAAGTTACCAAAATTAAGTGAGGACAAAATAGAGTAAATAAGATACAATCACAAAAACTTATACTTTGTTTTCCTGATAACTAAATAGAATAGTTTTTCATGACACAATATGTTCTTAGGAACAATGGTTCTTATTGGTTTAAAACCTTAGAATTAACAGTTTAGATTGATTCTAGTTGTACAACCAACTTGCATGTTGGTGTAGAGCCCCCTAAGTATTGTAATAATCTTTAATGAGATGTGTGCTTGTAGTTATGCAATTCCTATCGAGAGAGATATACTTTGAGGCATAAAGTGAATTGTTTTTTTTCTTTTATTGTGTTATTAATTAGTTTTTTATAGTTCTTTGTAAGTTTGAGTATATATTATAATGTGATTTCGCGGTTCATAGCAATCACGGTGACCTTGTCTGTTCTTTTGTAAGTAAATCATAAAGAAAGCACTCATGTACTTGCAAAAGTTAATGGTAACAAATCCATACAAAATTAGATTATAAAGTAAGAAATTCCTTTTTCTGTGATACAAAGTGTTATTTAGTGTATGGCATGTAGATAATTTACTGACCATGGCACAAAACAATGTGTTGCAAGGCAATTTATATCTATCTAATTGGAAATGAATTGCGCTAAGTTACATATAGGGTATGTTTGGCATGGAGCTTTTAGGAGTTTCTAGCTTTAAGCTTTTAAGAAAAAAGCTCCTACTCAATAAAAAGTCTTGTTTGATTGAAGGGGTTTTAAGCTTTTAGGTTAGGAGCTTGAAGTTTTTGGTTGAACGCTACTACTAGTAGCGTTTAGAAGGAGCTACAAGCTTTTAGGGAAAATGACTATTTTAACCTCTAAAAAATAAGAAACTTTTTAATGCACCAACTTTTTAAATTTTTAGTTATGTCTATTTTGGTCATTTTATGCATTTTATTAAAAGCTCCAGCTACTCTACCAAACACCAAATATATCTAAAAAGCTACAGCTAACAGCTTTCAGCTACCAGCCACCGGCTACTTTTGCCAAACATACCCATAGTGAGGACAAGATAGAGTAAATAAGAATGCCTCATTAAATAGAATTAACTCAAAATCCGCCATTTTCATTATGAAATTTTCCACAATAAAATATAAATTTTAGTTGATGCTAGATTATCGAATAATATGGGTTGAATTTGAATATAAGAAACTTTTTTCTCAAAATATTTTAATATAACTATTCTCTTTTTTCTTTATTAATGACATAGGATACAGAGAGAATGTGGAAAGTGTTGACCATTGTTTGTGTAAAGTTGTCACTCCTCTACTTTGTTACGTGTATTTCAATTTAACTTCATTTAACTTCTATATGTGCTTTTTGAATATTATATTTTCGCATATGCATTAATGTATATGTTTTCCCCAAACCAAAAAAAAACACACAAAAAACGATATAAGTTTTTTTTCAAATTCTGTTCGTTATTACTTTTTTTTCCGTTCAATACCTCACATTTTGTAAAAAGAAAAAAAATATAGGCACAAGAAAATATTTTAATTATATAACTAAATGTGATATGTATAAATAAGTTTTATAGTCTTTGAACCAAGAGTTTTATTTTTTTCTAAATCAGCAATTAGGAACTAGTTGAATATATAAAGCATAATAACACCTTTATAGGTAAAGGTAAGGACATAACAGAAGCACATTTTTCTTTTTATAATTTACTGGAACTATTGATATGCTTGTTGATCTATAACAGAAGCTAAAAATCTGAAAAATGTTCTTCTAAACATTATTGGAAAAGACAAATTTAAAGCGTAATAATGTAAATTAACTAGTTTATTCACACTACAAAAAGTAATTCATTCGATGGAAATTATATAGAATTTGATTGTTAATCAAAACTAGTTTATTTTATGGAAATGGACTAAAACAATGAGCCGACATTTACTTAATAACTTTGTAAAGCAACAAACAATACTAAAACACATTGTTTTCAATACTAAATCTTCTTTTTTAGTGGAATTTGAAAGATGTAACTTACCGAATTGGATGGTTTAAAATAGATTGAATAGCGAACCCGCCTTATAGAACTTCTCTGCCAAGCTCCGACAATGACTTTTGAGAATAAAGAAAGGATTGAACTTAAATTTGAGAACTTTGATAGTTTAATAAATTTATTTGAGATTATATAGGACTTAGAGAGAGAAATCAATTTGGAGAGAGAAAAAATACATTTAATTTTAGAGAGAGAAAAGATATATAATATTTAGAGAGAGAAAAAGTATATAATAATTTAAAGAGAGAAACAGAAAAATGTAACTTTTGTTTTAAATTTAACAATCTCTTATTTATCATGTGTTATTTATTTTTATTTTGAATATTAACTATGTAATATATATACACACCTGGTACACGCTAATAATCAACTCACTTTTTTTTCTCTCTTGGTCCTCAACTTTGGTAATGATATGTTTAGCCCTTAACTTTATTATTGTTTTCCTTTCTTATTTTTTATTATTTACTCTATTTTTTTCTTTTTCTAGCCTCTCACATTAATAAGGCTTTTTTTTAATTTTCATTATACCCTTAAATATAATTTTCTTTCTTTATTTTTCAACAATGGTTAATATAATTTTAATATTTACACATGGTACGCTCCAAGTTAAAATTGAAAAGGCAGATTTTTTTCTTTTATTCTTTTAGTCGACTTTCTGGTTTCAGTAGATTTTTTAAGAATAAGAAAGGATTGAATTTGGATATGAAAATATGATAGTTTAATATAATTATTTATTGTGGAAATAACATATGAAAATAGACAAAAACAAATATAGAATTTAGAGAGAGAAAATGCGAACTTAATTTTAAAGAGAAAAAGGCATATAATGTTTAAAGAGAGAAAAAATATATACGATTTAAAGAGATATATAAAAGTGTAACAGTTACCTTAAATTTAGCATTCTCATATTTATCATGTGTCCATTATTTTATTTTTTATTTTATACATCGACTTTTTTCAAGGAATAAATTAGTTAATAGTAACCAAGTTTTTTCAAAAGTTCAAGCACGGTCATTCAAAGTTTTTTTTTTTTATTACTCTAAATTCACTCAACTTCACAATGCTATATATTTTTTATAAATGTTTGTTTGTTTCTATATTAAGTAAAATACTAATGAAATATATATAAATCTCGGTTACTAATATGTGAAAATGTCTTTTTTCAACTTGAAGTAGGAGATAATAGCCAAGAGAAAAAGGATTCTCTCAAAAAAATTTAACAGCAAAGGGGCATAAATAGATACAAGACCCAACAAGAAAATCCTAGCCTAGGTCGAGAAACAAGAAACTACATCCATATAAAATTGGATTTTTAAGCCACTCAAACCAACTAGTGTCAACCTTATGGTTCCCATCCATGAACCACCAAAAAAAAAAAACAAGAAACTAACAATAGAATAAAAATGCAATCTTTGTTGTTCTGCGTTCTCCAAAAAACCAACCTAAGTCACCTATAAAATTGTCCTTCAATACAACTACAACGAGTCCACAAAATTTGAAAAATGCCCTTATCAAACAGAAGAGGGGAGAGCATATCCAACTACCTAGAAATCAATCTCCAAGTATTCACTACATTAGCACAATCAGTTAAAAATATGATCCAAAGTCTCCACATGATTAGAAAAACGAAGCCATGAAAAGATGGAATATCCAAAATGTTGTTGCTTAAATTAACTTTTGTAGGTATCACTCCACTAGGATCCGCCATGCCATAATGTTAACTCCTCTAGGAACAAATCTATACAGACCTAGACCTATCGAATAATCCCCCATAAGAAGAAGAATCGGGTCAATCAATAAACTGGAACTCATCTTAAAAATCAAGGCACCAAACCCATTAATTTGTCGCCGATTCTATACCACCTTCCAAAGTCCTACACCAGTTCCATTTCCATCCAAACAATTTATTCCCTTTGATCTCCGGCCCATGTGTTACGCTTGAGATGTAAAAGGTAAAATACATTATATACACATTGGTATACCAAAAATGACAAAAATAAATAAATAAATAAAGCATTTCTAAGCTGGTGGAGACTATGAATGTGCATGGACGGAACCAGGGGCCAAGAGGGTTCTTTGACCGCAACCACAGGAATCCATTGGCTTTTTATATATAAAATCTTAGATATTTTTTCTAGTAAAAATACGATTCCGAGGCTCTACTTCACTACAAGAAATTTCAGCTTTAGTGGCGACAAAAATCGTCGCTAAAACTAGAAAAAGTCGTCGCTAAAGCTAGAAATAGGCAATAGCGGCGACCTGTCGTCGCTAAAACTGTCGCCGCTACTGCTTCGTCGCTATTGCTTGATTTTCGTCGCTAAATCATGTCTCCGCTATTGCTGATTTCGTCGCTAAAACCTGTTAATCAATAGCGACGATGGGCGTCGCCACTAGAACGTTTTTTTTTTTTTTGGATTTTTCAGTTTTTTTTATGTTTTTTCCAGTTTTTTCATATTAAAACCTGTACATTTCTAGTTCACGAGCCACAAAAAACCAGCCAAACATAAACTACATAAGCATAAACTACACAAGCGTAAACTACATAAACGTCACAATCCGAATTCGTTTTAAGTCACTAATACGTCATAAAACTACTTAACATCTAAAATGTCATAATTTTAAATCATCTCCATGTCATCATCGCTGCCATCATCCGCTTCTTCACCATCAACATCTTCGCTTCCAAACTTTGTCGGGTAACTCGAACTCAAAAAGTTTTGAAGTTCATTACACTTTAAATAAATGCTTACATAATCCTCTTCGGCTACCGAGCTGGAAAAATTCCCATCTTTATCGGTATGGGTTTTGTGGAACACTTCGAGTCGTTGCAAACTCTGTTTAACATTAATAATTTAATTAGATATTAAATGAACACTATACGTATACACATATATATAAAGCATAACCTCTTTGAAAGAAGTACTAGCATAAGATCTTGATCCCCCTCGGTTTGCGTATCTCTGTTTCCCGCGGCATGCTGCGTTAGCTAACGACCGTTTGATATGTTCAGGCGTTAAGAAATGACGAATTGCTTTATGCCAGTTTTCTTTAGTCATATCTTCGGGGACTTTGTTCCTTGCTCCCTCTATGTCGGCATACCCTCCACCATTCAGAAATTCAACTTTAGCATAGTGTTTACGGTCGCTGAACCGCTTTTGGATCACCTGTTGTATGCCACCCTTAATCTTAGAGGCGTGGATATCCTTTTCAACCTGAGCAAGATCGAATTTTGCCTACGATTTAAATAAAAAAAGTTAGTTAAGCAAAAAAGGAATCAACATAGAACATATACAATCAACTTAAATAAACGTTAATTTACCTTTAGATGCACATCCAAGGAAGTCTTCTCAAACTGATCAACATTCTTCCAACCTGATCTATCTAATGGAATGTTACGCCACATGTATATACCCACCTCGCGGGTAAAATAGTCACATGGCTTACCAACCGGATGAAACGTACACTCTGTATCAATTGGAAGGGTTAAAGGTCGCCCCGTTCTCCTCAACTCTGCATCGAGTTTAAGTTTTTGGCCTTCCCCCTTGTCTTTTTCGGAGGAACAACTACAATTATAATTAAAAATTATTAGTCACAATATTTATAATAAATGAAGTAAAAATAGTACAAACTAATTTTAATAAGACTTACGGTCCTGTTGATGGTTACCGGGACAAAAACCGCCACCACCAGGTGGTTGATCCCCGGCTCCGTCCCCCCCCGTGTGAAACCAAGTTAATCTCTTAACACCATGATTAGTTAGATAGATAGTTAGTTAATTAGCGGTTACAAAGTATAGGGACCGAAATTGACAAGATGGAACTTCATAACCACCCTCACTTAGCGAAGAGGTGTGTCTCCACAACACATCCTTTCGGATCGACGCAAGGCAAAAGAAGGAAGGGACACGACGGTTCGGTTGGATGGCTGAGAATCGACATACCCTTTCAAGATCAATCTCAACCACACAATCCAAGAGACATACCCTTTCACGAAGAGTCACGTCTATTCATTCGTACCCGTAGAAAACTATAAATAGGGATAGTTAGATTCAATTGTATTCGTTCATTACATTCGATTTGTATACATTACATTCATTCGATTATTATAAAGTTGTTGTTATTCAAGTTATTCACGCTCGTTAGAGATCAAGATCCAAGTTCGGGCCAACAAAGTGGTATCAGAGCATCAGGCTCTAGGCGTGGGAATCGCAAGGCATCGCAGGGAATTCGCGATCAGGTTTCAATTTCGTTTTAAATTCGCAAAGTTTCATTTCAGAATTTATTTTCGGTTCTAGGAAGTCGGTTGAACCGAACGGTTAGGAATCTAGGGTTCGTTTGCTTTGATTCCGGGGTTATAGTGCGAATTAGTTTGATTTGGTTGTTTTGGTTATTACACGATTCGGGGAATCGGGGTTGTTAAGAATATATTGAAACCAAAAGAAAGTTTATTAGAAAGTGAAGATTATTCGGCAGGAAGATATGTCAGGAGCGACCGGGCAAAATCAGATAAATGGAAATTCTCTTTCCCAGTTTCAGTGTCCGATTCTGAAACCAACAAACTATACGGTTTGGGCTATTCGTATCAAGACGATTCTTGAAGCGAATGGTTTGTGGGAAACGATTGAACCGGCAGAAAATGCAACGGTAGACACGAAGAAAGATAAGTCTGCCATTGCATATTTGTTTCAAGCAATACCAGAGGACGTTGTATTGCAAGTTGCAAGTTGTAAGACTGCAAAGGAGATTTGGGAAAATCTAAGGATTAGACACGTTGGCGTAGATCGGGTACAAAAGGCGCGTATGCACACGCTAATGTCAGAATTTGAGATGTTGCAAATGAAAGATGACGACACTATTGATTCATTCACCGCAAAGATCAATAGTATCGTTACCCGAGCAACAGAAGTAGGATCAACTATGAGTCAATCGACTCTAGTACGCAAACTCCTAAATGGCGTACCGGATAGGTTTACTCAAATCGTTGCCTCTATGGAACAATACTCCGATATAGAAACCATGACGCTACAAGAAGCAATCGGAAGGTTAAAGACATATGAAGAACGTCTCAAGTTAAAGAAAGGAAATCAAGGGGAAAGCCAAGATAGGCTTATGTTTACACATCAGGATAACAACAGAGGAAGGCAATTTGGAAACCGCGGTCGTGGTAGGTTTAACCAGACGCGTGGAAATTGGCGAAACAACGGAAATAGGCAAAGTCCCAGAAACGAAGGATCTACATCAAGGCCTAGAAATGGAAATTCAAGAAACTGGAGGAAGTTTGCAAGAACCGACTTAAGTAAGATCCAATGTTTTAAGTGTCAAAAGTTTGGACACTACAGGAAGGATTGTTCTGAGAAAGACGAAGTGCAAGAGCATTCAAACCTCGTCGAGGAAGACGAAGCACCCGTATTGTTAATGACAATACAAGAAGAAAATGTTCAAGAAAGGGCTCTGCTAAACGAGGAACAGATAAAACCAGCAAGTTATGCCTCAGGAGATGAAAATCTATGGTACTTAGACAACGGGGCCAGCAACCATATGACAGGAGTGCGAAGTCACTTCAAGGAATTAGATGAAACGGTGACAGGGCAAGTACGTTTTGGTGATGGGTCACACGTAGAAATTAAAGGCAAAGGTTCAATACTACTGGAATGTATGAATCAAGAACAAAAGATTGTTTCACAAGTATACTACATTCCAAGTCTGAAGACCAATATATTGAGCCTCGGACAACTTACAGAAACTGGTTGCAAAGTGGTTATGGACGGAGACTTACTGACTATCCGAGATCGAAACAGAAAGCTACTAATGCGAGTCAAAAGATTGAAGAACAGGCTGTACAAGGTCAAACTGAAGACAGGAAAACCAATCTGCTTACTATCAAAGACGGAAGACATAGCATGGTTATGGCACGCGAGGTTAGGCCATTTACACTTCGACGCTATTAAAGAAATGACTCGTAAGAACTTGGTACATGGAGTTCCCCAAATAAGTCATGCTAGTCAAGTCTGTGACGCATGCTTATTAGGAAAGCATAGTAGGGCACCATTTCCAAATCAGGCAAAGTTCAGATCCTTAAAACCTCTGGACTTAGTCTATGGAGATTTGTGTGGTCCTATAACTCCACCAACACATGCTGGGAAGAAGTATATATTCTTACTTGTAGACGACTGTACTCGCTACATGTGGGCATATTTACTAACTTCCAAGGATCAAGCATTCGAAACATTCAAGGAGTTCAAAGAAAAGGTGGAAAAGGAAGCGCAGACCAAGTTAAAAATGCTAAGGACGGATAGAGGAGGTGAATTCACATCGGCTGAATTCAACAAGTATTGCAAAACAAATGGCATAGCAAGACAGCTTACAGCACCATACTCCCCACAGCAAAATGGAGTAGTAGAAAGAAGAAACAGGACGATGTTGTCAACTACTCGCAGTATGTTAAAGGCAATGAACATGCCACAGAATTTTTGGGGTGAAGCAGTACGACACGCGATATACGTACTAAACAGGGTTCCGACAAAAGCCCTGGTGAACAAGACACCATATGAAGCACTGAAAGGAAGGAAGCCAAATCTAGAACATTTGAAAGTCTTTGGCTGCACTGCTTACGCTAAGGTACTACCACTTCAACAAAAGAAGTTAGATGATAGAAGCGCACCTATGGTTTATCTTGGAATAGAAGAAGGATCAAAGGCGTATAGATTATATGATCCAGCAAAGAACAAGATATGTGTCAGTAGAGATGTAAAGTTCATGGAAGGTCAACCATGGAACTGGGATAGTTATATGGAAACGGTAGATTCAGGGAATCCCGAATGGACGAACTTTGTCATTCATGAAGATGACATACCACCAGAGTTAGAAGAAAATGAGCCAAGTAGTCCAGGCAGTAGCGGACCAGGCAGTAGCGGGCCACATCATGACGATTCAGGAGTAGATCAGACAGAAGAACAAGACTCCTATGTAACCCCGCCAGGATATTCATACAATCAGAACTCAGCAGGAAATTCAAGTAACATACAAAATGGAGGTCCATCCACTTCTGAAAGTACAACAGGAAATATCAGCAATACTCCAGTAAGACTAAGAAGTCTCGAAGAACTGTATGACGAAACAGAAGAAATTCAGTTAGATCCACATGAATTATTACTCGCTGAAGAAGAACCAAGGAATTACAAGGAAGCATCTAGTGACAGAAAGTGGATTGAAGCAATGAAGGCTGAGTTAGACTCGATAAACAAGAATAACACTTGGAGCTTGACGGAATTGCCAAGAGATCACAAGGCAATAGGCTTAAAGTGGGTATTCAAGACTAAGAAAGATGCAAATGGAAATATTGTCAGACACAAAGCAAGGCTAGTTGCAAAGGGATATGTTCAGCAACATGGAATAGACTTTGACGAAGTCTTTGCACCAGTAGCACGTATGGAGACAGTACGACTAATATTGGCCTTAGCAGCATATCAAGGTTGGGAGGTACATCATCTAGATGTGAAATCAGCATTCTTACACGGAGACCTCAAGGAGGAAGTTTATGTATCACAACCAGAAGGATTTATAAAGCCAGGAAATGAAGGAAAGGTTTACAGACTATCGAAAGCACTGTATGGATTAAGACAAGCACCAAGAGCTTGGAATACGAAGTTAGATCAAACCCTAAAGTCACTTAACTTCAAGAAGTGTACTTTAGAAAGCGCAATCTATACAAGAACAAGTGAAGCCTCTACACTAATAGTTGGAGTCTACGTTGATGACTTGATAGTCACTGGAACATCAAAGAAGGAGATAGACATTTTCAAGTCTCAGATGAAGAACAAGTTTGATATGAGCGATCTAGGATTGCTAGCATACTATCTGGGAATCGAAGTAATTCAAGCAGGGGGTGAGATAGGCATCAAGCAGACAGGATACATCAACAAGATACTCAAAGACGCAGATATGTTATCCTGCAATGACACAAAGACACCCATGACTCCAGGAACTCAATTAACAAAGACTGAAGAAGGAGATCTAGTAGATGCAACACACTACAGAAGCCTGATAGGATCTCTCAGGTACTTATTGCATACAAGACCAGATCTATGTTACCCAGTCAGTCTACTTAGTAGATTCATGCAAGAACCAAAGGAGCAACACCTGAAAGCAGTAAAGCAAATACTACGTTACATCAAAGGAACTAAAGAGCATGGAATCATTTACAAAAGACAAGGAGGATGTAAGATCACAGGTTATAGCGATAGTAGTTTTGGAGTTAATACAGACAAAGGAAAAGGAACAACTGGTCTGGTATTCTACTTTGGAGAATCACCTATAACCTGGTGTACACAAAAGCAACAAACAGTGGCACTATCATCATGCGAATCAGAATTCATGGCAGCCACTGCAGCAGCATGTCAAGCACTATGGCTTAAAAGACTGTTAAGTGAAATCACAGGCTGGAAGGAAGAAAAGATAACACTCAGAGTAGACAACGTTTCAGCAATAGCACTCATGAGAAATCCAGTCTTTCACGGAAGAAGCAAGCACATTGACACACGCTATCACTTCATAAGAGAATGCGTGGAAAACGAAGATATCACTGTGGAGCACATAAGTGGAGAACTACAACGGGCAGATATACTAACAAAGGCACTAGCAAGGATCAAGTTTGCTACAATGAGGGAACTGCTCGGAATTCAAGATTTAAAGCAACTCATGGATGTTCGAGATTAAGGGGGTGAATGAAACCAAGTTAATCTCTTAACACCATGATTAGTTAGATAGATAGTTAGTTAATTAGCGGTTACAAAGTATAGGGACCGAAATTGACAAGATGGAACTTCATAACCACCCTCACTTAGCGAAGAGGTGTGTCTCCACAACACATCCTTTCGGATCGACGCAAGGCAAAAGAAGGAAGGGACACGACGGTTCGGTTGGATGGCTGAGAATCGACATACCCTTTCAAGATCAATCTCAACCACACAATCCAAGAGACATACCCTTTCACGAAGAGTCACGTCTATTCATTCGTACCCGTAGAAAACTATAAATAGGGATAGTTAGATTCAATTGTATTCGTTCATTACATTCGATTTGTATACATTACATTCATTCGATTATTATAAAGTTGTTGTTATTCAAGTTATTCACGCTCGTTAGAGATCAAGATCCAAGTTCGGGCCAACACCGTGACCCATGCCCATCACATCAGCCATCAGATACACAAGCAAAACCCAAAAAGAAATCTTGTCCTGAAAAGTTACAAATATAAATAACATGCATATCTCATATACGAATAAAAATTAGAACAACTGCACATTCTTAAACCGATTTATCTTTTGATGACGTTGTCAGATTGAACAAGCCGAGGTCACTACGGAGACAAAGCAATTCACATACAAGGAGGGTAGGAACTTTAGTGTAAATCTTATCAAACATGTAAACTGAAACGAATCAACTTAGTTTTGACAGTTTAGTGTGGCGGCTGGAGGTAGGAACTTAAGTGCAAATTAGACCTTTATGTGTTATTATTTATTTTTTCTCGCTTTTTTAAATATGTGGTTATTTAAATATGTTGTTATGTATATGTATTATATATCATAATATTATTTGATAAAAAAGGGTGAGCACAATCGCTTCGTCGAAATAAACTTACCATACTCGTACTCGCTATAATAGCTATAATATCCGGTATAAAAAAATCTATTTGTAATATAGTTAGTCTAGCTCAAAATGATAAATAATAATAGTTACTCTACTTAAATAACATTAAATAACACCAACAAAAGAATTTCTTGTTTATGCAGTTGCATTGCGTATTTACTTTCTATAAAAACGAAATTTTAATCCAAAAGAAATTACAGAAATAAAAAAATAAACTTATTTGGGTATAAAGGCAGAAAGCCCAAAAGCATACTCTAGTAAATGTGAACAAAGTAGAATTAGTAGTCTGCCATTAATTAAAAGCATGACAAAAAAACCAAACAAAGTAAGAAATAAAAAAAATAAAAGAACTTCTATCAGGTATAAAATATTATGTACTATTTTTAGTAAGCACTATGTTGTCAAAGACGCAAGGCGCAGGCGAGGCGCATCGGCCTCGCCCGGAGCCTAGGCGCAAGGCGCAAAAAAAGCGTGGGCTTTTTTAAGAAAAGCGCACATAGAGAAAAAAAATATAAAATATACGTTATGCTTTGAAAATAAATAAGATTCCACATATAAAATTAAAAAAACTATTATATATGTCATTTAAGATCATGTAGCTAATAGTCGGTTTCATTTTTTTTGAGTTTTCCTGCTTATCCACTGCGCCTCAGCACCGTTTTTGCGCCTAGGCGCGCGCCTTTTTGCGCCTCAGCAGCGTTTTTTTCAAAAAAAACCCATTTTTGCGCCTAGGCTACCACCAGGCGCTATAGGTGCGCCTCGCTGCGCCCGGGCGCCTAGGCGCGCGCTTTTTGCGCTTTTGACAACATAGGTTAAGCATACAGAGATTTTATGAAAATTGTATACTTCATCATTTTCAGACCTTAAGACTGAAAGATCGATGACGAATACCGTGAGGTTGTTGAAAGAAGAGTCATTACAGGTTTGATTTTACACTATAGTCAACATTTGACATTTTAGAGTCAAACATTTGACTTTTTAGTCTCAAACTAGGAGTGTAAGCTAACACGAAATTCGTGGGTTTGGGCTCTAAATTTGTAGTTTGGTATAAAAGGTTAAACGTTATGGTTTTCTATAAGTTTAAATTCTTGCTCATTTTGTGTTTGAGCGATCAACCCGTGAACAAGACCCATTTAACACCAGTCTAGCATTTAGGTTTTTACGACTTAGTCTAATTAAATTTGAATAATTTTGCAGTTACTGGAACCCGGCCCGATGAAGAGGTAAGTCCGAATTCATATCCAAAATTTATGATATAAAATGCATTTTTCTTTGTTAGCTTTATGGTTCAGTTTATGTGGTGCAGACTATCAACAACCTTATAGAAACCGGAAACAGTGAGCAAATCTTCCAGAATGCAATGAAAGAAATGGGTCGAGGACAGGTAAGCCCAACCCAAACTGGCCCGTTAACTTTAAATTAACCCATTTGACTTCAATAACCTCCCATTACCAAGTAAATGGGTAGAAATTGCCACTCGCATATATGAGTGGATTAAGTAGTTTTCTGTAAACTTTTATTAAACTTGGTTTTCATTAAAGGTTCTAAACACATTGGAAGAAATTCAAGAAAGACATGATGCTGTTAGGGAAATCGAAAAAAAACTTCTCGACCTACATCAGGTATGTAACTTATTCAACATAGGCCGCTAGTTTGTATAAAAAATGAACTGATCTGTTGGTTTTCATTTTCTGATAATAGCATTTTTATGCTAGAAATCTATCGAGTGGACCTTTTTTCAACATGAATACCTGGTCCGTGTGACCCCTACAAATTACAATAGCCTACAAACTATGACTACAAATTACACAGCAACATGAATACCTGCTGAGGCGTGCGTGCGGTGCAGTCGCCGCTGCTGCATGTGGCGTTGTTGCTGCAGCGTGCGTGCAGTCGCCGCTGCGGCGTGTGGGCAGTCGCCGCTGCGGCGTGCGGGCAGTCGCCGCTGCGGCATGCGTGCAGTCGCCTTTTATTGGTGTTTTTGAACAATTTTAATTATGTTTATTTTGATGTTTGGTGTTGTGGCTTGCATTACTGTACTCTAGCGTCACCTTGTGAGGATGTGTGGAGGTATTGAGCAACTTGTTGCTTGATGATGGTGGTGCAAGTTTACAGAAAGCCTTGTAAATGTGGACTTTGGAAACTCTCAATAGCTCTAAATTATATATATTTACCTGCCAAATTCTATGCACACAGAGTCTAAATCTTGTATTTTAATTGATATTCGTTAAATTTAGGAATCTCTTTTTAATGATTTAACAAGTCAGAGCATTCACATCCAGCTCCCTATAAATATACATACATTCCACTAAAAAACAACTCATATATCAATATATTTCCACTAAAAACAAATACCTTTTCTCTCTCCTTTTCAATTAAATAATTTTTTATACATTTATCATTACATTTTTCTCTCTCCTTCACTCACAACCACTATCAATATATATTAAAAATTATAGTGGGTGAACAGTGTCCCCCCAAATATACAGATGAACAGTAACATTTTCTCTCTCCTCCACTCACAACCACTTTTTATACTCTTTATACTTTAAAAACCTCACACACAGATTTTGATTATTAGGATGTGAATGCTCTCAAGTATCAAATAATGCAGTTTCTATTCCATTCCTTCAAAGCTTCTATTCCACTAATTTGTCAGAATTATATGAATATCTTAAGGGCCATATGCACAGCTGAAGCTTCTATATATCACACCATACACCACTCAACTTATATTAAAGATTCATTCTGTACTACACAAAATTAAGAAATTAAAAGAGATATTGAAAAGAACTAACCAGAGGTGACCGGATTTCAGTGGAGATGGCCGGATTTCAGTGGAGATGGCCGGGTTTCAGTAGAGGTGACCGGATTTCAGTGGAGATGGCCGGATTTCAGTAAAGGTGACCGGATTTCAGCTCGAAGTGGTTGCATTTTAGTGGAGGTCACCTACAAACACTATACAAAATCAAGAAATATAACTATATAACTAAAATAAACAACAATATAAAGAACCCTAACCGTGTATGTCACCGGAGATGGTTGGATTTCAGTGGATGTTACCGGAGGTGGTAGAAATTGAATGGAGGCGGCCGGAATCTTCAGTGTTTTGAGTGAGGTGACAGAGCACAGCTTGGAACGGGGCTCACAGACACCAGAAACCCTAATTTGGAACCATATTAGGGCTCTGGAGATGGTGAGTGGAGATGTGCAGGGTAGAATGGAGGGAAAGGGAATGGATAAGGACTTTATCCCGCTTAAAACTCTTTGGTGGCGACTCAAATGAGATATTTCCCTGATCGTTGGATCAGGTCTTCATCCAACGGCCAATAAGCGATTAATGGTCCCATGACACGGATCCACCTTTAGCGGCGACATATTAGCAGTCGCCACTAATAATGTCGCCACCAAAGCTCAAAATTCTTGTAGTGTTGTAGCGGGTAGAGAAAATAGCCTTTGGATGACCCACATAAATAAGTATAGTTCTGCCACTAGAGTGTGTACAATTTTTATATTTGTTTAAGTGAACCAACAGATCCGAGTATAAACCAATAATTTGAATATGCAGTCAAACCACTACAAAAGCTGATCATGATCTGCAAACAATTACGATGAGCTGAGCAAGAGAATTTATACCGCAATTCAATTATAAGATCTAATGTGTATTTGCCAATTGCATGATATAGTCTAGAAAGTGAGTAAAACAGTCGTGTTAAATCTACAACAGTTATTGTTGATGGATATTTCTTCAAATCACCATGAGTCTTTACAACCAAAAATTACCAAGCATTTATTGCAACAAATCAAAAAAGTAATAACAAGGCAAGATAAAGAACCTGGATTCATAGTACTCATAAAACTAAGACAAATTACTTAGATTTTTGAATCATTATATAACAATACAAAACTAACTTGGGGTATCACCAACTTATTTAACCGACGTGTCCATACAAAGGCACCGTTTAAGACATAATCGGAAACAATCAGAATTTACATTTATAATGAATACTTTACCAATTGATAACCAACCTTACTTAAAAAAAAATCAAAATTCATTACAGTAACTCCGAAAAGGCGCATCTTCTTATCCCAAATCATCTTCAACAACCCCCAAATCCATTCTCAATCCCACAAACTCCATACGAAAAAATAAAAAGTAACATCAGTTACGTAAAGGTAAACTTTGTTCAATAGATTCAAGCCTTCTTCCATGTTTATCTTCTTTTTCCTTCTGCAAAAACCATTTTAAAGTGATTGATTCGTAAAAACCTTAATAAAATTGAAACACCCTAAATCCCCTAAGTGATGTTGTGGGGTGGATATTCTTCGTTAAAAATATCTTGAACATCGATTCGTTTGCGTTTTGAAAAGAAAAAACGTTGTGTAAAACGATTCGTGAGCGTCACCTCTTCGACTCTAGCGATTCGTAACCGCCGCTACTTCATCTCCGACTATTCGTAACCAACGCCCCTTCGTCTCCGGTGATTTGTATGGATTTTGTTTCGTCAAACGCCGTCGCCATCGCCGTTCTCAACGATCGGCACATCTATTCGATAAAATTTCTGTTCAGCAACCATCCAACACCGTCATCTTTTCTGACAAACTTTTTCGGTTGTTAACGGCAATTACGACTGCGACGCTGGTAGGGATTATTTAGTTATCGCATTGTTTTTCCCGAATTTCCCATACAAAGTGATATTACAAATTATAACGTATTTTTTACCATTGACCTATAGCGAGATAAACATCCCTACTTTTACAAGGCATTTTTGCATGTGAGACACAACAAGACCGACGGAGGAAGACGACAGCCGTTGCCGTTGATCTTGGTGCAAAGGTATGGTTTTCTTCACTTTTTAATTCAGTTGTTTGAATTTGGATATCATTATTTTCGATACCTACTGTTTCTTCTAAGAAAATTTGATTGATTCATGCTCTTAATTTCTTATGTGATTCTAGCGGAAATATTAGACCCGATTATTTGGGTTACGAAGTTACGATGATTTTTTCTATTTTTTTTCTTTTGTGTAAACATTTTAGATGTAATTTAACATCCTGTAAAAAAAAAGCATATAATTGAATACAGTGATATATTCCACAAAATGCAATTACATTACTTTGGGTATTAATCCATGTGTAAAAAAATCAAATGATATCCTATTGCTGGAATGCTGAACATGATTCAGAGGCATAGGTCTTCAAGTTGCATGGACTCCCTCATTTGTATTTAAAACACATGTTTGTTTACATTAAAAGTATAACCAATGTTTGCTTATAAATGTGCTGATGATTTTCCTTTTTTAAAGATTTCACTCTATTTTGGTAACTTAATACAAGGTCTAGGTCTGGATCTCATTGATAAAAAATCTACAAATTTTATGATCATTTATGTATATTTGTTTTAATTTTGCGTAGTTGGTTTACCTCCATCGGGTTCACAGCTGTGCATTGGCATTTGCAGCCGATTGATGGTCAAGGTTGAACCGCAGCCGAGATTACACGGTTGTGGAAAAGGTGATCACCAATGGTGTTGCGTGACGGAATAGCACAGTCAGAACAGAGGAGATGCTAGTGGTGTAGCTTCAATAGGCGAACAAATTAGAAGCCGATGGAGAAGTAAAAATGCGAGGTCACAAAGGCTTAGGAAGAGTTGATGATCGCGAATGTCATCGCTTTTATTTAGAGTAAATAGCAATTCAAACTTTAAACGTGAAACGACTTTGACGACTGTAATCATACAGGAATTGAAGCAACTTTTATACATGTTTCATCATTTATTTATTTTTCTTAAACAAGACATGGATTTAATCTATTTTTTCATTGGTAAAAATAATCCACAAAAAGGACTTCAAAATATACCCTGCATTCTTTTTAATCTTTGAAAATCATGTTTTTTTGTATAATAACTACAGTAAAAAAAACCTAACAAAAGACAAATGAAAATAATCAAATTCCCGCCGCAACGCGCGGGTTAGCATCAACTGGTTTAGAACAATTTTATACCAGTTTTCTTCTAGTGTTGCCCGGAATGATCTTTGATCTCTAGATCGCAAATGATAATCTAAATTGAATTTGTATATAACTTGAAATCGAAATACATGAGTGTGATACAATGGAATGGAATGAATTCTACAAATGAAATCTAAACCCTATTTATTGTTTCTAATGGGTGCGAGTGAATAGACGCGTCTCCTCGCGAATAGTCGTCTCTAGAATCTTGTGGATGAGATTCGATGTGAAGAGGTGTGTTGATTTGTAGCCACAAGTTCGAATCGTCGCATCTCCTTGTTCTTCTTGATGCCTGATCGCGAACAGACATGTCCTCAGGGACATACCTTTTCGATTTGGAGAAGTAGTTTCCAACTTCTGATTTGTCAGGTTTGGTCCCTGAATTCTATAACTACCTTCTAACTACTTTAAACTAACATATAATAAACCCTTATGGGTGTGCATGATTAGCGACTTCATTCACCCCCTAATTATGAACATCCGTAAGTTGTTGTAGATCTTGAACTCCGAGCAGTTCTCGCATTGTAGCAAACTTGACTCTTGCTAGTGCCTTCGTTAGTATGTATGCCCATTGTAGTTCTCCACTAATGTGTTCCACATTGATGTGTTCATTCTCCACGCATTCTCTTATGAAATGATAGCGTGTATCAATGTGTTTGCTTCTTCCATGAAAGACTGGATTTCTCATGAGTGCTATTGCAGAAACATTATCCACTTTAAGTGTTATCTTTTCTTCCTTCCAGCCTGTAATTTCACTTAACAATCTTTGAAGCCATAGTGCTTGGCATGTTACTGTGGTGGCTGCCATGAATTCTGAATCACATGATGATAATGCCACTGTATGTTGCTTCCGTGTGCACCAGGTTATAGGTGATTCTCCAAGGTAGAATACCAGACCAGTTGTTCCTTTTCCTTTGTCTGTATTAACACCATAATTGCTATCACTATAACCTATGATTTTACATCATCCTTGCTTCTTGTAGATGATCCCATGCTCTTTAGTTCCTTTGATATAACGTAGTACTTGCTTTACTGCTTTCAAGTGTTGCTCCTTTGGTTCTTGCATGAATCTACTAAGCAGACTAACTAGACTGACTGAGTAACATAGATCTGGCCTTGTATGCAATAAGTACCTGAGAGAACCTATCAGGCTTCTGTAATGTGTTGCATCTACTAGATCTCCTTCTTCAGTCTTTGTTAACTGTGTTCCTGGATTCATAGGAATCTTTGTGTCATTGCAGGTTAACATATCAGCGTCTTTGAGTATCTTGTTGATATAGCCTGTTTGTTTGATGGCTATCTCACCCCCTTCATGAATAACTTCTATTCCCAGATAAAATGCTAGCAATCCTAGATCGCGTATTTCAAACTTGTTTTCCATCTGAGACTTGAAAACATCTAACTCCTTCCTTGATGTTCCAGTGACTATCAAATCATCAACATAGACTACGACTATTAGTGTAAAAGTCTTACTCGTCCTTGTATAGATTGCTTGCTCTAAAGTGCACTTCTTAAAGTTAAGTGACTTTAGGGTTTGATCTAACTTCGTATTCCAAGCATGTGGTGCTTGTCTCAATCCATACAGAGCCTTTGATAGCTTGTAAACCTTTCCTTCATCTGGCTTTACAAATCCTTCTGGTTGTGAGACATAGACCTCCTCCTTGAGATCTCCGTGTAAGAATGCAGACTTCACGTCTAAGTGATGTACCTCCCACCTTGATATGCTGCTAAAGCTAACATTAGTCGACTTGTCTCTATGCGTGCTACTGGTGTAAAGACTTCATCAAAGTCTATCCTGTGTTGTGTTGCTGAACATATCCTTTTGCTACCAGCCTTGCTTTGTGTCTGACCACGTTTCCGTTTGCATCTTTCTTAGTCTTGAATACCCACTTTAAACCTATTGCCTTGTGATTTCTTGGCAACTCTGTTAATCTCCAAGTGTTGTTCTTGTTTATCGAGCCTAACTCATCCTTCATTGCTTCAATTCATTTTCATGCTTCCTTGTAATTCCTTGGTTCTTCTTCAGCAAGTAGTAATTCTTGAGGATCTACTTGAATTTCCTCTATCTCTTCGTATAGTTCTTCGAGACTTCTCAGTTTCACTGGAGTGTCACTAATACTCTTTGTTGTACTTTTAGATGTAGATGACCTCTACTTGTTAATCTGCTTGAACTTCTTGATGAGTTTTGATTGTATGAATGTGTTGGCGGGGTTACATAGGAGTCTGGTTCTTCTGTCTGATCTACTCTTGAATCTTCATGATGCGGCCCGCTACTATCAGGACTACTTGGTGCATTTTCTACTAACTCTGGTGGGTTGTCATCTTCTTGAATGACAAAGTTTGTTCATTCGGGATTCCCTGAATCTACCATTTCCATATAACTATTCCAGTTCCATGGTTAACCTTCCATGAACTTTGCATCTCTACTAACACATATCTTGTTTTTTGCTGGATCATATAATCTGTATGCCTTTGATCCTTCTTCTATTCCAAGATATACCATGGGTGCACTTCTATCATCTAACTTATTTTGTTGAAGTGGTAATACCTTAGCGTATGCTGTGTCGCCAAAAACCTTGAGGTGCTCCAAATTCGGCTTTCTTACTTTCAATACTTCATACGGGGTCTTGTTCATCAAAGCCTTTGTTGGAATCCGGTTTAATACGTATTATGTCTTATTGCTTCACCCCAAAAATCATGTGGCATGTTCATTGCCTTGAGCATACTACAAGTAGGAACATCGTCCTGTTCCTTCTTTCCACTACTCCATTTTGTTGTGGGGAATATGGCGTTGTAAGCTGTCTCGCTATGTCGTTGTCTTTGCAATACTTGTTGAATTCAGCTGACGTGAATTCTCCTCCTCTGGCTGTCCTTAGCATCTTTAACTTGGTTTGAGTTTCTGTCTCCACCTTTTCTTTAAACTGCTTGAAAGTTTCGAATGCTTGATCCTTGGAAGTTAGTAGATATGCCCACATGTAGCGAGTACAATCGTCTACAAGTAGAAATATGTACTTCCTCCCAGTATGTGTTGGTGGGGATATAGGACCACACAAATCTACATAGACTAAATCCAGAGGTCTTAAAGATTTGAATTTGGCCTGATTTGGGAATGGTGTCCTACTATGTTTTCCTAATAAGCATGCGTCACATACTTGATTGGCATGACTTATTTGAGGAACTCCATGTACCAAGTTCTTTCGAGTAATTTCTTTAATAGCATCGAAGTGTAAATGGCCTAACCTCGCGTGCCATAACCATGCTAAATCTTCTGTGTTTGGGAGCAGGCAAATTGGTCTTCCAATCTTCAATTTTACTTTATACAACCTGTTCCTCATTCTCCTGACTCGCATTAGTAACTTTCTATTTCTTTCGCGGACTGTTAGTAAGTCTCCGTCCATAACTACTTTGCAACCAATCTCTATAAGTTGTCCGAGGCTCAATATGTTGCTTTTCAGACTTGGAATGTAGTATAATTGAGAAACAATCTTCTGTTCTTGGTTTAGACATTCCAGCAGTATTGAACCTATCCCTTTAATCTCTACATGCGACCCGTCACCGAAACGTACTTGCCCCGTCACCTTTTCATCTAATTTTCTGAAGTGACTTCGCACTCCTGTCATGTGGTTGCTTGCCCCGTTGTCTAAGTATCATAGACTTTCATCTTCTGTTGCGTAACTTGCTTGTTCTATGCGTTCTTCGTTTACCTGCAAATTGTACTTTGTATTAGCCATATATTATATTTTTATAGATTATTTGCCACATAGTATATATAGTATATGGATAACGCTTTGATTATCATATGATCCCACTGTGGTTTAATTATTAATAATTCATTTCATAATTATATACAGAATCATGCAATAATCAGCTGTAAATGCAGTCCATAAATAACACAAATTTAATTCAGGAACTGGATAAGCTTCTTGAGAGACTACGTATACCTTATACCCCTTCGAGGGTATGTAATGGGCAACGATTCAAAACGAGTTAGGGTCAAATGGGTAAGTCATGTTAACATGACACTTTTGTCCATGATGTGTGTCCGGTATCACTGTGAAAGTCATATTATTTCAGTAATGATCTACTTGTTTATGATAATACGATTTAGGGGGTTTTATGTATTAAAAATACATTATGGGAGAGTTTTGGACTTAGCGGACTAATTTGACCCGTTTCCTTTTGGGTTAATACCATAAATAAACCAACATACTTATATTACCCAACAAAGTCCGTCCGTCAACTTAATTTTGATATATTGAAGTCTCTAATCTTGTCAAAAATACACAAAAAGGTGCCTCAAGCTATTTTTGGTGTGTTAAATCCATAAACTTGTCTTGTGTCCTCCTAAACTAGTTTGTGCAAAAATGTTGAATGTCACTTTATGAACATTATATTATTTTTCTCTAACAATATGATTTAGGAGATTTTATGAGTTTTGGACTTCATCAAATCATTTGAACCGTTCCCGTTTTAGCTAGTAATTTAAATTTGCGTGTTCAACTGGTCAGAGATAAAACATAACCTGAATTAACCCTTTCATTGTGTGAATGGGTTGAAATTTCCACTTTTGGAAATCATTTAATTAACAGTCTAGGAATGTTATCTTTGTTCCGGTATGCAGCATGTCTAACATGCTCCAAAATATTGAAGCTTGTGAATGATTAACTGGTGCCTATACATGGCCTTGCATGATTAACAAATACTGATGTTGATCTTACAAATGGGCATAATCGGGTATTATTAAAACCCGGAACCGGTTTCTACCCGTACCCAGGTACTGATACTAGTTAAGGGAACCGGGTTCTCTGAAGAACCAGGTCCGGGTTGAACCCGGGTAGTCGTCAATAAAACTAGAACCGATGTAACCGGTTACGGGTACTGTGGACCCGGTTCCGGGTACTGTTTGGAACCGGTTCTTCATCAATAATCTTGTGCTCTAACTCTACTTCGTCTTCTAGACTCGATGTATGTTGAACACGGTTAACGGCATCCAAATTATCCTTTAGGCAAATTGCCATGCAAATGTTGCTTAACAAGGAGCCACAATGTTTGCATTGGGCCTTTTGCGAACCGTCACTAATTTCGACCAAGTCCCAATTGCACCATACTTCCATATTTCGACTATGTGATAATGTTCCAACAACATATGGAGCGGTTTGAGCTTGAGGAACATTATTGACGGATGGGGAATTTGTGGTTTTAGAGTTCTTTGAAACTATTGTAGAAAAGCATGTCAAGAAGTAGAAGAAAATGATACAAGAAGAAGATGAGGAATGGTGAGTTAAACAAATGAAAATTGAAAACAATTTATAGTAACCGGTTCCAACGGCTAGTAACCGGATCCAACGGACCGGTTCCAACGGTCACATTTGGCATTTAATGCTTTTTGCAACCTCAAAGAATCGATCCTAACGGCTAGTAACCGGTTCTAATGGTAACTTATTACCGGGTACAGTGGGACCGGTACTGGAAGAACCGGGTACGGGTATTAACCAGGTACGGGTTAGGAACTTATTATCAAGAAATATGGAACCGGGTAAGAACCGCCGGGTATTTTGAACCCGGAACCGGTTCTTCTATACATCGGGTTGGAACTGGAACCGGGTACGGGTCGGTTCTACCGGTTCGGGTTTGAAACCGGTTATTATGCCCATCTCTAGTTGATCTCTATATATTTAAAATCTTGTAGGCATATCAGAGCTTGGAGGACTAAACGAGTCACTTCGTGAATTACTCGATGGACTACAAGTAGTTGATCATCTTCCTATTGATTTAGTCTAAATTCACAAAGCGCGTGACATGCTTGATGGGTGAGTCAGGTTGGTACGGGTCATTTTTTGTATGGACCAAGTTGGAGTGGGTTAGGTTGACCTACAAACACTTTTATCCATTTTATTTTTTTCATAATTAATTGAAGTGTTAATTATGATTAGATAAAAAATATTATTACAATAATAATCAGAATAATTGAATAAAACACGATTTAAGAGGTCGTATACAATCAAAAATAGCCTTTCGGTGACTTTCAACTTGTATGACCCGTTTGCTTCATTTATAGAAAACACCCAACCCAACCCAACCCAAGCCGACCCATTTATACGTAAATAGTTTGACATTGCCACTAGTTAGTTATGATTAGAAAAACATTATGTTGACTTTCAGGAGGATTTTTATGCAGTTGTTGATCGGGCATACAAGACTGACCCTTTACGGCGCATATCAATGCACGGATAGCAGAAGGATATAGTTCTGGTCAGAAAGAAGATGCAACCGGATATGTGCGCTTTTTACTTGAGGCGCTGGAAGAAAGAATTGCTGCACGGTTTAACCGTGTAAATTGAGTTTTTTGTTGAGCAGTGAAACTTTTTGAACTACCTCTAGCTTCTCCCTAGAAATGTAGTTTGTAGATGAAGAATGTCACCAGATAGAACAAAATGAGCGACGTGTTTGACAAATGGGTTTATTCTTAATTAAGTGAATCCTTCATGAATAGCATGTTCTCACTGTGATTATCAACATCTTTATTAAATTGCTTTGAGCGGCGGCAGACTCATGTCATCATGTTTCGATCTTCAAATGTCCGCTAAATATTCTAGCGGATTACAATTCATAATCAAGAAATACATATAACGATATCACATAATGTTCTAGGATCCAACTCATGCGAAAAAAAAAAAAAAAAAAAAAAAAAAAAAAAAAAAAAAAAAAGCCAAAAAGTATAAAACAACTTCAAACCTACAGCCTGCATTTAGAAATATCAATAAAGACATGAAAGACATAGTTTTGGTTGGTAATTGTTAGCTACATGTTGGTAGATCCACTGAATGACATGAGAGAAGCTGCGGCTGCTGCAGCAGTTGGAACAACTCCGGTTGAAACACCAGGTTTCGACAAATGCAGCAGTCTGACATAAACAAACAAATATACAAGTGTCAAAGGCATTAATCATAACCAAACAAGTTGACGGGTTGTAAATGAGTTGTAATCAAGTTGTAAACAAATTAAATGGGTCATAAACAGGTTGTCAGGTTGACCTTATAGAAAAAAAAATATTTTTCTATTCAAATTTTAAACGGTTCAACCTAGGGCTGCAAACGAACCGAATGAACACAAATAAGACCTTGTTCGTGTTCGTTTGTTAAGAAATATATGTGTTCATGAACACGTACCGAACGAGATTTACGTTCGTGTCCGTCTGTTAATTTTAGGCAACGACGTTCATGAACACAAATGGAAACAAAAGAACACAAACAAGCGTTCATGAACAAAATATATAATACATTGACGCTTATTAGATATTTTCTTTGTTCGAATTTTGAAGTATTTTAATAAAATATAAAAACTAAAAACACTAATGAACTATCGAACACAATTGAACATAAACGAGCACGTTACCGAACGTTCACGTACATAAATGAACGAACGCGGCCTCTGTTCATGTTTGTTCGTTTAACTAAACCATTGAAATTTCTTGTTCGTGTTCGTTTGTCTAATAAACGAACGAACCCAATTACCCAAACAAACTTCCTACCGAACGATTCACGAACTATTTGCTGAACGTTTGATTCGTTTGCAGCCCTAGACTTCAACCTGTTTATCTAAATGGGTCAACCTGAACACGACTTGCTAATTAAACAGGTTACAATTGACAACCCAAAACGTGTTTCAGGTCGTGTCAGGAATTACCACACTTGCTAGAACCGAGGGTGAGGCGTAAAAAAATTACATAATAACGGGAACTTACGGTGCAAGATATTCACAAAACGAAGAAACTGCTGCAGCAACTTCGGTGTAATTTTCAGCTGACGCAGGTGCAGTCACTTCAACCATTTGAATGCCAGGTGTCACAGGTACGTTGTCATCAATGGATTCAGTGGCATGTAACTTTAGCAACTTACTATAAGAAGAAACCGTTACAGTTATTTGAGCGCCCCTTTGAAAATGAAAAGCGAACCCGACTCTCAGCAGCTCATGATCTAACTTGTACCCAAGCAAATAAAATAACCGAAGCACGTGTTTGCTTGCTTTGCTTTCTACCATAGGCCGAACTAAAACAGATATTTGATCAGCACCCGCACCCCTCATTGAGCCCCCCACATGCCGAACCGTCCTGATTGTTATAATAATTTTGTGAGGAAAAAAAAAACAAAACGAAAAGTAGTGCTTTGGGCTCCTGACCCGACCCGACCCGACCCGTTAGCCGACTGTTGTGCTTACCAAGCAGGCTCCGGCTGCATGAGATCACACAGAATTCGAATCTCTGATGCTTCAGTACCTAGGTTGGGCCCACTTTTAAGGCATAATTCATGAACCCTTATGTTTTCCTTAGGAACACCACATAGGCCTAGAAGAAGAATATCAAGGGCTTCAACATGCTGCAAAAGAAAAACCCGATGAGTGAAAACATGCACTTTTTTTCTTAGTTTGTTTTGTGTAAAAAGAAAATGTTATTTTTGAATTACTAGAAACAGTTACAAATATACTGATGGATATACAGTTATTAGTTATACACCTCTCTCACGCTTTAATAAAAATGGAATATTGATTCAAATCATGAAGTAATGAAAATGATATGTGTTTAAGGGATTGGATGGTTGATTAACTCAACAGAAAAGCCTAGAATCAGGCGCTATGCAGTTATAGCGGTCCAAAATCAAATAGCGGTCAAGGGCAGATATTTGAGATATAGGTTATCGCGGTGGGATATCAGTGATTTTATATCATGCAAAACTTACATATATGCATTTATAAGACGTAAAACATATATAAGATTAATAGTAATATCAAAGGTCAAAACTCAAAAGTGCCAATATTTGAAACATGATCTTATCGTGAGCCATAAAATCTTCCTCCGAGTCCACATCAACCAAAGCATTCAAAATAACGGTCAATACCAGTCAAACATCGGTCAATAACCGTCAAGAGCACCGGTAATAGCGGGTCTGCTATTCTGGACCGCTATTTGACACCGCTATTTTGGAAGAGCCTGATAACCGCTATTGACTGCTTAGATAAGGCATTTGCATAAATGCGATAAATTTAACAAGTACCGCGTGCATCTAGTTACCTGTGTTTCTATAATTCCTTGTACCACACACTCCATTAGTATTTTTCTTCAAGTCTAGTTACAACACTTCTCTTTGCCTGTAAAATCAATAAGAACAAAATTTACACCCACAGTAGGAAACAAGTTTCTTCATAGGGGTGTTCATCACTTCATCGGTTCTGTTTTGGTTTATTCGAATTTGGATTTATTCAATCGTAAGCAAAACCAAATCGAATCGGATTCATTGATGTCCAAAGCGAACCGAATCACCGAATAAGAATTCAGTTCGGTTTTAACCGAATAAACCGATTTACAACCAAGAATGAAATCTAGGGCTATTGACAATGGGGATATGGAGGGTATGGTATAGAACTAAAGACCCATAAAGATTCAGATTTCAAAATATATATTCTTAAAAATAAAATTGATACAGCAACAGTTTTGAGATTTTGACATTCAAATTCAACTAAATTTCTACCTTACATCAAAAAAAAAGTCCTAATTTAACTAAATCTATACCTTGCTTGTAAGTTGTAACTGAGATCAATAACTTGGAGAGCAGAAAAAAAGAGTAATAGACTTACGAGAACAGAAAGTATGATCTACTTTCCTCTTGATTCGTTGTCTTCAGATGGAATTAGGGTTTCCTCTTGAAGTTCAAGTCTACTAAACACAAATGGAGTATTATTTTTTGTTAAAATTTATAAGTGATGTGGGTTACTGGGCTGCCATAGTGGGCTAAGCTAAATGAATCTTGATTTGTGAAATCAAATTTATATATGATTATATGAGTCGTTCACTTGAACCGAAAACTGAATAACAATTTGGTTCGCTTTTAAACGATTTCGGTCAGGTTCGGTTCATTTAGTTTAAAATCGAATAATGAGCACCCCTATTTATTTAGGGTCAGACTATTTGGACACCTTATCTGCCTATTTAGACACCCTTTGCCTCGTATAGGCCTCGTATAGGCCTATACGAGGCGTATAGGGTTACATCAAAATCAGTGTCTGACTCATGTCACTTCTGGTTTGACCCCTTCAAGACGCCTCGTATAGGCCTATACTGGGCGTATAGGACCCTTCGTATAGGCCTCATATGTGACCCTTTGCCCCTTATATGCCTCGTATAGGCCTATACTGGGCGTCTTGAAGGGTTTTTTTTTTTTTTTTTTTTTTAACAAACATTTTATACAATATTAATCGTTTTATCAAATTTTATACAAAAACAAGTTTTTTTTTATTTTAAATAATTAATATTAGGACCCCTCGTTGGTTTTTTTTAGTTGAAAAATAGATGTTTTGGTAGGGTAATTTGATTGTTTTTTAAGGGTGATGTTTTTTGAGTAAAAAAATGGTGTATGGTATAAGTCTAGTATAGGTCCCATATAGGTCTTGTATAAGCCTATAGGCCTAAACGGGACTTAAACCACACCTATAGTCCTATACGAGTGTTGTATCTTATCCAATAGTCTAATATCGTATTGTATTGTATCGTATCATATCGTATCGTATAGTATAGTATAGTATAGTGTAGTATAAGTCTCGTATAGGTCTTGTATAAGCCTATCGTGTTGTATCGTATCGTATAGTATAGTATAAGTCTCGTATAGCTCTCGTATAGACCTATATGGGACCTATACGAGACTTATACTATACACTATACGATACAATACGATACGATACAATACAATACGATACTATCGTATCATATAGTGTAGTATAGGTCCCTTATAGGTCTTGTATAGGCCTATCGACGTATACGGGCGTTGTATCGTATCGTATAGTGTATAGTATAAGTCTAGTATATGGCCCCTATAGGTCTTGTATAAGCCTATAGGCCTAAACGGGACCTAAACCACACCTATAGTCCTATACGAGTGTTGTATCTTATCCAATATAGGCCTAATTCAAGGGTATAATAGTCTTTTGGTCCTCATAGACGCCCAGTATAGCCCTATACTGGGCGTCTATTTTTATTTTTTTTTGTTTTCTCTAATAACACTAATATTAATTATAATAACTCATATTAATTATAATAACATTAATATTAATTATAAAAAACTCATTTTAGTATCAATAACACTAATATTAATTATAAAAAACTCATATTAATTATAGTAACACTCTTATTAATTATAATAACTCATATTAATTATAATAACACTAATATTAATATCACCTAGAGAATTAAACTGCAATTGCCTCGCCTCGCCTAAAAAATGGGCCTAGGCTCAAGAGGCGATGGCTTTTAACAACTATGAGTATAACAGATAAGTTTTAAATGATATTTAAGCTATACATTACATGATACTAGAGGGGGCAATCTTGACCCAAAGCCTTCCATGTGGGTCAGTTTGGGTTGGTTTTAAAATTATATGGGTTGGTTTGGGTAAGATATTTTACCTAATTGGGTCACAATGGGTCACTTGAAATTCCATCTTGTTATTTTCGGGTCAAAGCGGGTCGACAACATTAAAGGAATGGGTCGATGTGGGTTAGTGTCTTAAAGAAACGGGTCAGGTTTCGGATCGGAATGGGTTTCGAGCCGGCACAAGTATCCGTACCGTTTCGATCGGTACTGTTTCGACCAGTACCGTTTTGAATCGAACCGTTTCGATGCGAACCGTTTCGACCCGTACCGTTTCGACCAGTACCGTTTCGACCAGTACCGTTTCGAATAGAACCGTTTCGACGCGAACCGTTTCGACCCGTACCGGCGGTTACCGGTCGTCTGATCGGAGACAGTGGTTCAGATTCCGACGAACACTTTTGCCGGAAAATCAAAAAAAAAATCGAGTGGAGCTTGACTGCTTTTAAGTTTCAACTGTTGGGCTGTGGGCCTTGTTTTTAAAGGTTTTTCAAATAACTTATCAAATGATGGGTTGGCCGTTGGTTGTTAGAAGTTTGAGCCCGAATGCTACATGAATTCGAAAAAAAAAAAAAAAATTTTGAACGGCAACAAATGAAATTATATTAATTAAAATACATCGAATTGGCGCCATTGGTCCCAAGTCATAGACGTCTCCTTTGAGCGATGTTTTATCCATAAGAAGCTCTTGGCCTTAATATCCTCCACTGTGCTAGTGACGGATTTACCCCTACCCGAAAACATTAAGTCATCTCGGATACTCCATATATAGTTACCAAACACATTGCATAAAAAGCTTTTTTTTTTTCTTTTTTGAACCAACGTACTGCTCATGGGAATTAAGGATGTCTTTGATGCTGAAAGCTATAAAAGGTTGTGCCTTGCACCACTGGTACACAATATGCCAAATGATTTGGGCGAAACAACATGAACTGAACTTTGGATACGATATACGAACTAGGGCTGCAAACGAACTACACTTTCAGCGAACAGTTCATGAACCGTTTGGCGGAAAGTTCGTTTGTGTTTGTTCGCTTAATAAATAAACAAACATGAACAAAGGCCGCGTTCGTTCATTTATGTTCGTGAACGTTAGGTAACGTGTTCGTTTATGTTCGTTTGTGTTCAGTAGGGATGAGATTTTTTACCAAAATATCGGTACCGTACCGACCATAAATGGTACCGGTAACGGTATTAGGTTTTTTGAATTTCGGTATCGGTAAAAAACGGTATTGGTACCGATATTTTTCGGTAAAAACCGGTATTAGTACCGAATTTTACTAACGAATTTTATGGGGGGGGGGGGGTTGGCAACTATGTAATTAATTTATCCTTAAATTTATATTTTAAATAATGGTAGATGGGTTAACTTAGGTGATGTATTTTTTTCTCATAAACCAGTTGAATTTTTGTTTACAATCATTTTAGTTATTTATTGTTTTTGTAAACCAAACATATAACTGTTTGAATAGTTTGTGAAACAAAGAATAGATGGATATTGGATATAGTTGCATGATTGAGTCGATTAATTGAAAAAAAGTTATGCCAGATTATGTTTTACTCATACATTATTAATTTTTCATTATATTTGCTTTTCCATTTAGATATGAATTTAAACCCATATCCCATCTTCACGATTGTTCTTCTAAGTTGTTCATGGTATCTTCATCAATAGTAAAAAGCATGACCCAAGTGTACTTATTCATGTCATCTTCTAGTATGATAATTTAAACTTATTTGTAATACAATGGTTCGTATCCATTAGTTATGGATATTATGTAAAACATTCGAAAACACTAAAGCGGTACCAATCAGAGTGTCGCACCCCAGTCAAAGATAATATTTGTAATGCCCAAATTACCCTTAGCAATGTGTTAGTGGTAGTAAGGGGTCGAACCACGAAGAGTTTGTGGTTTGTGTATGGACGAGATTGATTGTCAATGTTGTCACAATTATGAAGCTTGCTAATTTGGTTTAATTGTTTCTTTGATTGAATAGGATGCCGGATTAAACCGACGAGTTTGATGCTAAAGTGATTAACTACTAAAACTTGAATGCTTATGATTGCACGAAAACTTAATTAATGGATTTAAACAATAATTGAGAACAAGGTTGAGAACAAGGTTCACACCCGGTTCGACAATTGCAAGGCCTAGGGTTGCTACACGTTTTTAACTTGATTTAGTTGAATTTGTCATTAACTGTTTTGATATCACGAGGCTTAGGTACCAATTGCTATCAACGCTCACAACGGACCGCAATGCACTTCATTACCTCGGACAAGTAAATCCTTTTGAAAGATAAGGCATAAATACGCTAACTTATTTTGCAAAGTCAAATTTTATAATCACTCGACAATTCACAAATCTAGTTCAAATGTAAGACAATTATCAATTAATTCAAATACAACTCAACTTGTCACAAATCAACTAATAAACATAAAACAAACCCTAAATCCTTACAAAAGTCTACACCAGGGTGAACCCCGAAAGGAATAGCTGCTCCTGGATGATAGAACTCGATCACCGGATGAATTAAGCTTGATCACGAACATCTTGAAGCCTTGAAGATAAGTATGATGAAGGTTAGGTTTTTTGGTGAATAATGATGGAGAATGGATTGGTGAGATGATGGTGAGAATGGTGAATTAGGTTTAGGATGATGATTTCGGATGATTCGGATTGATTGATGTGATTGGGATTGATGGAAGATGAAGATGATGTGTTCTTGGCTCCAATCTGAGGTTTAAAAGCTCAAAAATGCGTGACTCCCTGAAAATACCCCAAAACTAACCCGTCCCCAAACATTCAAAATTGTTTGCCAGAATTCCTTTGACGCTCTAAAAACCTATCTACGAATGAATATGCCTGACGGGGTTCTTTGAGGAGCATCGCCGACGGCCCAGGAGGGTGTAGGGGTGGCAAAAAAGCCCAAGCCCGACGGGTATACCCGAAACCCAAAACATACGGGCCGGGTATACCCGAGGCCCAGTGGGTATGGGCCGGGTACGAGCTTAAAAAAAGAAAAAAAATCTGGTACGGGTATGGGATTTAGTGATACCCGGCCCATTTACCCGAATAATACCCGAAAGTATCATATTATAGATTTCCATACGTATAAACTTAGTACATGTACTTATTACCTTCTCTATAGTCATATGTGGATATGTATTTGGCAGATGCTTAGTGAACAATAACTTATTTTTGAGCATGTATATTAGATATGGAAGCTATCACCCTGTATTATGTGGATGTTTATACAATTACGTGGTCCTAACACAATTACTTAATTAAGTAATCGTTTTGATTTAGTATGGTAAGTAATCGTTTTGATTTAGTTTGGTATATATGGTCTGAACGTGATATGTAAGTTATTAATCATATTTTCATTTGTTATAGTTATTAAAGTAGTAAACTATATGAACATCGAAGTAAAAATTTCACATTTTTCCCAACGGGTATACCCGATACCCGTGGGTATGCCCGATACCCAACGGGTAATTACCCAACAAATACCCGACGGGTAACGGGCCGGGTATGGGACAAAGAACTATAACCGGGTATGGACCTGGGATTACCAATACCCGGCCCAAGCCCGACCCATTGCCATTCCTAGGTGTCGGCGACAACATGTGCATTTCTCACTTTCTGATTTCTTTGTTTCGTGCCCCCGGTTGATCTCGTTCGCTCTCCAATGCTCCGTAAAGCTCCCGAATTGCTCTTTAAACTCCGTTAGACCTGTAAAACACAATTCTAATCAAAAGTAGGCCATTAGAAACCAAAAGACACGTAAAAACATAAACTTAATTACGAAGAACCATCGGTTTTTGACCACACATCAGGTACCAATGCAGTAAAGTACCAAAAAAAACGGTACCGAGCTGATATATTTGGTATGGTATTCGGTATCCACTTTCCTCAGTTTCGGTATCGGTATTTTTGGAATCGGTACCGGTATAGTACCTGTATGATACCGATCTCATCCCTAGTATTCCGTACCTAAAATTAGCTTATGTTCATTTGTTTTCTAAGACACTATTTTATCTTAATAATGTTTGTCAAGATTATGTTAAGTACTTAAGTATGTTTGAATAATTAGGTTAGTATATTTTGAGTGGATCTACTTAATGTCTGTTATGAAAGATGTTGATTTAATAGAAATCTAATATATGTTTGTGTTCGTTTCGGTTCATGAACACTTGCTTGTGTTCGTATGTGTTCATGAACATTCGTTTGTGTTCGTTTTTTATTGATAAACGCTTGTTTGTGTTCGTTTGTTTTCATTTATGTTCTTGAATGTTCGTTTGTGTTTGGTACCTAAAATTAACGAATGAACACACACGAACACGAACATGAACACGAACACATCCATTTCCTTAATGAACGAACACGAACAAAAAATCTCGTTCGGTAAGTGTTCATGAACTGGTCGTGAACACATTATTTTCTTACCAAACAAAAATGAAAAGGCCTTGTCCGTATTCGTTCGGCTCATTAGCAGCCCTATTTGTACTCTAGGGTTGATAGAAATAGTGATTTGCTTATCCTAACAATAATATATTTTTTTGTATATAAATAATGTAAAAATCAATTTTGTAACGGAAAAACCAAATGTTTATAAAGCTATTGAGCTTAATAAAGTTAAATTTTTTGCGTACAATACTCAATGAGTTAAAGGTGTAGTATAGTACACTAGGTTATATTCTGTGTGTTACATGGGTTGAACAATTTAAATAATATAAGTAATAAGTGTTTAAATAAAGAAAATATAAATGAAACCACATATTACAATAAGTAACGAAAAAAATACAATTATAATTCACAAACCTATAAAACATTCATTAATCTCTAAATAATTACTTGTATACAACATTTGATGTTTTATATATATTTTTAAAACCGAAATTACAAACTACATTGCATAACATAATCGCAAATACATAAACATGTAAAATAGTTCGAAACCGTCTATTATACCAGTTAAATAAATGAACTATTATAAACAGATTGGGAGAAAGAGCCCACATTGCCGCATTGTGGGGCACCCTTGATAATATGACACGCGTGTCGCTGCATGAGAATGTAAATGACGGTCTTTGATCAGAAAAGGATCCCATAAACTAAAGATTGATAAATCAATTTATGTACCATGAGAAACACACCATTATCAAGTCAGTGATTCTAATCAAGTGGAATTTGAGTTGCTCTAGTAAAAGCATGAATTTCAAGGTTTTTTTTTTCAATTTGCACAGTTAATAGCTAATTTCTAAGACTTGTCCACAGTATGAGCTAATCCAATTCATTATTTAAAATTATAAATCCACAATATCATTCAGCAATAGCTAAGAAATAAATATGAAACCCAAATCCTTAATACCATTTAAAAGATAATTCTAACTGGGGAAACAGGTAAATGTTGGGGTACTAGTGGGATGGTTCTAACCGAGGGTGAGTGAACCCGCAATATCGCGTATACAACAATAAACAAAATTTGTATCGCAATTCCTTCATTAGAAACTGGCTCGTTTTGAACCCAAAAACCCTTTATAATCTTTAAATAAAGCTATAAAAAAAACTTTTATAAAACAAAAGCCAAATATATAAAAGTGATAAAAAGTGAATTATTTTGTAAAAAACTTTTAAAATAAATAAAGGTAAAAATGATTACTATTTTTTAATAATTTTTGAATAAAACTAATAGATTAAAATATATCTAAAACTAGGTTATAACCCGTGAATACTCACGGGTTGTTAATCTATCTTTCAAAACAAATAAATATATACATATATATTAATAAACGAAAAATTGTATGATGAATAAGGTGGATGAATAAATGATAAAACCGTCTGTGGCTGATTATATGAATGATTATCATAACAAAAACTGCATTGGAAGTCGAAACAATTATCGATAAAGTTTGCACAGTGAATAATGTCAAAATTGTGTTATCCATTAAAACAAACACTAATAGTAAACTAACATATGATAAGATGTAATAACTTAAAATTCAAAACCATTAAACATTGTTAAAAAGTAATAACCATAACAAAGTAAATGTATATCATATGAAAACCAAATATCCAAAACCTAAATGTAAAACAACTAATCAGTACTCCTTTTATGAGGTACAACCAATTCAACATTCAAGACTTGATGAGTTTCATCAAAAGAAAAATGAACCGTATCACCCTCCTTAATGCAAGCACGTTTCATGAATCTTGACCATTTGCATAATGTATAACGAAAACCTTCTCCTTTCTTTTCACGTCAGGTACGGTTGGTAAACTCCTATCGCTGAGTCAGATGCAGAAGTCTGACGGTCATAGGTTTTAAATCAGAATCAAGTTTAGCCATTCTTGAAACATTATCAGACAGTCGTTGTATTGTTTTTAAAATAAAATTAATAAGAAGAAGAATATAAAAAGAATAATGTATTTTTATGTGAATAAAAAAATGTAATATTTAATATATAGTAGTTCCTAAAATAATATTAAAACTTACGAAATCTTTAGAAGCCATACGAACAAACTTATAAACACGACCATCTTGTTGTTCCTCAATAGCTGGCTCTTCAACTACATCAATAGGTGCAACTACAGGCTGAAAATCACATATAACATTTATTAGAATAACAATATAGTAATTAAATATATAAAGAAGCAAGCAAATGTATAGTTACCTCATCAACTTCTACATCAGCAAAATTTATTTCAACACCATTTTTTCCAAGAATTGTTAAATGGAAATAATTCCCAAAACCTCTTGTGAATATTAAATAACAACCGGCCTCCAATTGAAACAGATTACCAATTACATCAATACCAATGGAGAAACCGACTTTACCATCAAGCGTTTCAATCTTGACGTGAAAGATTTTGTTGCCTATATCTATAATGGAAATTATATCATTTGATGTATAATCATAGTAGTTGGGCAGGATGGACTCGGGAATAAGTCAACATAAAAATTCAAACATCAACTTATTTCCTAATTTGACTGTTATGTTTTATCGTGTATAAGATATATTCGATTGTTGTATTTTTTACTAAAAATATATGAAACTAACATTCATAAGGAAAAAAATATATATTCGTATTAAAATAATATATTTAGAGGTCCGGATGTTTGCGTTGGATGCATGGATATTAAAAAAGTAATATGATTGGTTGTGCAAAGATAATAATAAAATTGGCAAAAAGAGTAGTACCAAAATTATCTTCTAAATTAAAACAAAAAAGAACTTGTAAACTTTCTTACAAAAGAGGGCGTGTTTAAGTACTAATTGTCCAGACAGAAAACATAACAGACATCCAACTTGAGCCATACGAAGATCAAGTAGAAACTATGAAAACAACTGTCAACCCACCATCAACTAATAACTACCAGTTCACCAAAACATATACAAAACCAACTAACAACCACAAATGCAAACATTCACGAACGGCCTCTTTTCTTTGTCGTCTTATGTACAACTTTGGTCAAAATCAAAAGCTGAGAAGACTTGACATATTTAAAGAAAAGAGTAGCGCCGATGTGGATTTGATTTGATTTAAAGAAAGCCGACCACTTGGAAAAACCATACCTGTAACCATCTCCATTCTTTTCCGCTATTGTCTTTATGTTTGTTACCTCACATCTAAGGTTTTGGATTGAAACATCACGGAGGTTGTGAACAGAAAGAGACAACTCATCGGAAATAGCAGACGGTAAACGCTGAAAGTCACAAAAGAAAAAATTGTCAAAGTAATCTATAACATATGCTTATTACTTAAATAAAATATATAAAATTTAATAATATGAAAACACATACCATTCTGTTTTCGGCGAATTTGGTGAACTCAATGATTGAAACTGTTTTCGACCTTCTCAATGTAGAACGTTTACGGCTAACAGATGCGGTTTCAGCAGCCGTGATCTTATCAACAACCACAGATTCATCTTTGTTTCTAAACTTTGAACGTGTACGATGAGCGATAAGAGACTCATCGGACAGCAACATAACTGTTTTACATTTCTTGAAAAAAGGTAAACGTATAAATAAAAAAATGTAAAGAAATCAACTTAAATTCATAAAAATATAATTAAGTAACTGAACAAAAACTTTTAAACTTAGATTTTCATCAACAACAACATTTGTTTTCTCCTTCGGATCATCCTAGTAAAACATAAAACATTAACCTTTGAAAATGAAAAAAAATATAGGTAAAACAATTCAGTTAATTACAAACTCCTATAAATGAACACAAACCTTTAAACTTTGATTTTCATCACAAACAACACTTGCTTTGCCTATCGGTTCGGTTTTTTTATCCCAATCATCTTTGAACTACATATAAGGGAAAAAGTGTTTAACAATATAATAAGAATAATAATTAAATTTAATAAAATATGAAAAAAAAAAACAATGACAAAAAAATTACCTTCTTCTTAAGGTCTTCCATTTCAAGTAGAGATGAGAAAAGGTTATCAAACTTGGAATCATCAATATCCTACACAATTAAAAATAAACAAATAAACAAATAAAATGTATAAATACAAAACAAATATATTTATGATAACTTTTAATAAATTAGATTAAAATATAGGGATTTACATTGAACACAGACGCAAAACTTGCCAAATGAAATTTTTCGTCTTCACATTCCACAACAACACCTTCCTGAAAGTCAGTTCCAGCAGTACTACACTCCTCCTTATGTTCGGACTACAAAAAAAATCAAAAATAGCAATGTGTTAAATTCAAGATCTACTTGTAAGCTCGCGTTAATAACTAAATAATAGTGTAGATGTATAATTCTAACCGCAATAACCAAATCATCACCATCATCACCATAGATCGAGTCATCCAAAACAACTAACTCAACCCTGTTGTTCTGAATTTGAGTACCGGTTTGATGATTAAAGACTGAAAGCTCGAAAATTTTATTTCCAGCCATTGAAAAGACAAAGGTAGATCGCCTGTCTAAGGCAAGATCATTTACCATCTCAGAACATCCATGAGTAAAAACACAGCTGTCAGTTAATCCGTCCATCTTAACGTTCCAAAATCAATCTCCTAAATAAAGAGTTGATTGACCACCTTTGAAATTTTTCTCATAAAATTGCCTCTAAAATTCATCAGCCATGACCTACATAGGCAGTGATAATTAAAAATAAAAATTAATTTAAAAACAAATATACAGAAAGAAACATTATTCATCATAATGATTGTATAATATACTACTTACAATAACGTCTTTGTGAGGTGTGATTTTGGATATAAAGCAGTTTTGATGAACAAATGATTTAAACACCATTAGAAAGAATGATGATGGTCCATATGACTGAAACACAAGGTAGTCATTTTTTCTTATACAACTATCCCGAACAACTTTGGTGAAGCCATCAGCAAGAACATGGCCCACATCAGTTTTTTTTCAGTCTTACAAACCATAACTTGTTGCCATCAACAATCTTAACTTAATCTTTGTAAGGTGGTTGGTCTCCCCAAATAATTGAAGTAAAGTCATTAGGTATTTGAAAGTCATTAGGTATTTGCTATGAGTTTAAAACAAAATAAAAAAAAAAAGACAAAGATCAGTTTACTTAAAATATGATTAGTAATTAGAATACAAATAAACGTACCAAAAATATCGTGTCATCTTCCTCAATAAGCTTTAAAAATAAAGGACTGTTGTTCATGGGATCCATATCTGAAAATTAAATATGAAAGTTTTTTAAAAAATTAAACGGTAAAGTATTTATAGAAAAACAATCAATATTCCTCAATAAGCTTTAAAACTTAATGTAGTCACGGAAGAAACTTCAAAAACCAAAAATAAAAAGGAACGGTTTCAAAAAAATTTAAAAACAATTTATTTTTAGAAACACAATCAATATTCCGAAAACAAAACATTATACCAGGTGAAAAATTATCAGAACACTGTAAATCATCATCAACAACAAACTAAAAGACTGTAAATAAAAATATGAGTAACATGCGAACACAATCAAAACATCAACAAAATATCATTTCATATGATTGGAATCGGATAATGCAAAATCATGGTTTCAAAAAACGTAAAACAATTTATTTATAGAAACACAATCAATATTCCGGAAAAACACATCGGACACTAAAAATATGCATAATCTTTAATGGATTAATACTTAATACAAAACAAAATTTATTACTAACAAAAAAAGACACTGAAAAATAACAGAGCATAAACGATGAAACATAACATTATAAGGGATAAAAAATTAGGAAAAAATCAATCAAAATACCAAATTACCTGTAAGATGTTCGACCAAGATTGATAGTCCGGCAGTGGCATAAAATTTAGGGTTATTCATGAAAAAAGAAAAACCAAAACAAAAGAATCAGTAACAACATCACTCAATAAATACATCAGCAACAAATAATCCACTAATAAGATTCAAGTAGGATAATGTAAATTATAAACAACAACACAAAAAATACAGGAGCATATTAAAAAATTGCGATTAAACACTTACAACACATAACAATCTAATATAGTTTACATACCTTCTCTATATTTGTAATGATCTACAAAAACAGTAGCAAAACAACAAACATAAGCATCTGCGGAGACGGTGATCAACAACAAAAATTAAATTTTTGGTGATTCAAATGATGATCGAACAACTTAAATAAACAGTATTTAACCTTGATCATGTAGTTTTACCTTAGATTTTTTTGAAAGATTCTTGATTCAATATGAAGATCGAAGTTGGTAGGTAGAGAGAGAGAATAGAGAGAAAGAAGGTGTAGGTTTGATTTTTTGGGGGTACAATAATTGAGAGAAACCTTATATAAGATCCATATTGTTAATAGGTTATATCAAAACCAAAATGTCCGACCCAAGATCTACCGGATCCCGCGTCCAAGCATATATGTTGGTTTGTGTATTGTGAAATCTCGTTTGTGTATAATTAATTAGACAAATTCCCTCCCAAAATCAACCTCCATTAAACCAATGGACGCCACATCATCAAAATGGCTTCACCATTCAAGGACACATAGACCAAATCATCTCATTTATTAATATATATAGATATTGATAATATTATAATTTATATCTAATACTTTTTCAGAATTAACTTGGTTGTTTTAAAACACTGAGGCATTTGTTATTTTTAGAAGTTCACGTCATTATCTCTTCAAACTACAAAGAGAAATATCATGGATATTTATCAAATATATTATCAAAATTTCGCAGATAATTAACCGTAGGGTAAAAAGAGTGGGAAATTAAATAAAGAAGACTGACAAATGTCCTCAAATAGGTTTCTTTTATTATATAGTATAGATATAGATATAGATATAGATTCTGTTACTTTAAAAGAACAAACAAGTAAATCTGCAAGCCCCCATGCCGATATAACCTGGCCCAATTAGGTAAATTTACTCACAAATTTGACTCGAAAATAACTTGGACCAATTTACACTAAACTCAAAACACCTTGGTCCGTGGCTTATTAGAAATCCACCCCTACTATCTATGGGTGAGCTAAAATTATAACATCAACTAGGGGGTACGAACGATCTTAAGGGGCGCTTTGTTGGAGATCTAAAGTTGAATGACTAAACGAGTAAACTTAACATTAAATGTATTTAATTATTATTTGAACTATCTTTATAACTATACTTAACTAGTTTGGGGGAGGTTCATTTGAGAAGAATCTTCTTTAAAGAAAAAAAATGAATTAATCTAGACCATATATTTTTTTGATCAATGATTGTGAATCAAGATATCATTTTTGTCAACTTTTAATTAATGCTTAATTACTAAGGGGTAGTATAGAAATTTTGATGTAGAATATTAATAAATATTTTAAAGAGTTACTCAATTCTTATTAATGCAACCATAAATTTCTCCTTCACCATCATTAATGTATTGGCTCCCACACAAATTTTATTAGAAGTGACAAAATTATTTAAAAATTTTGTGTCCTACACATATTTTATTATAAGTCGCAAAATTATTTAAAAGTGTTTGAGTCCTACACATTCTGTATCCTACACCAAAATATTGTTTTAAAGGTGTAGAAAATGTTGAAAATGTAAGATCATGTCCAAGATTGTTTTTATTGTGTAAGGTGCACAATTATTTTATAAGATAGGCTCACTAAATGATTAGAGTTCATTAATTTGAATAACAAAAATAAATAATAGACTCATTAAATGATTTGTTCAAATTACCTTTGTATCCTTTATTCTTTTTATTCTTAATTTTTAATTCTTCTCATTTGAACTCTCCACTAGTTTCTAATTGTTTAAATATAAGTATGAGTAATATAAGAGTCATAGTATGAGTAGATTGTTTTTAGTATTTATATTCCTTGCGTCTTGTAATTTTATTCATTCACAAAAATTAATAGAAGTAGCTTGTGAATCTCATTTGTATTATCTCTCTAATCTTGTACCCAGATTTAACAAGTGGTATCAGAGCCACGGTTTTGAGAGTCGTTATTCGAGAAGAGAGTGCAGCCCCTCATGGGACTGCAACGGCAATGAAGTCGGTTGTGCTTTAAGAAGAAGAAAAAGAAAAGTGTTCCGTGAGATCGGCAATTAGAAGCGAAGACAAAGGGAGTCGGAAATTTTCGGCTGGATTTCTTTCCAATTAACTGAAGTTGAAAAAAAAAGGTCCAATCTAGGGGAAGTGAATAAGAATTGGCAACAAACTGAGAGTTTATTCGCAGATTTAATGGAGATAGAAACCGATTTGGATGTTGCCGAATCGGTGGTATAAAAAATTCATATTACTAGAAGGAAATCTTTTGATTCTAAAAGTTGGTGAAATTTGATATGTATGTAATAGTGAAGTGGATCGGTGCATGGATATGGTAAACCAATTACCATGGTTTAATGGTAGTTGCCTGCATGCCACTTGAAAATAAAAGTGGAGATGTGATTGTCGATTCATCAGAAAAGAAAAAGTCAAAGTCGGTGATTTCTTGAAGTTGTTAAAAATAAGCCAGATGAAAAGATGCATGGGTTGATTCTAACACATGTAGTTTGTATGGAATTTATGGTGACTTGCATTGGAAGGGATTGCAAGTCATTGGTTCACATGTAGAGACGCAAATTAAAAAGGAAACAAAATAACTCGTGGTCGTGAAATGTTGTACGACTGGGACCGCGATGTCGTTATGGTTAGTCGGTGTCTCGGGGAAGTATCGTTTGGGACAAGGATGGTGATCAGTAATCAGTTTAGCGACAATTTTTTTTCGATGATTTTGGAAGTAGAAAAAAAACAAAGAATGTGTCGCGGAATAAACGAAATAGCGGGAAGCTAACAAATTCGCTTGACAATAAAGGCTCATATTTCCGTTGAAGGGAGGTGACCCATCTGTGACTGTTTCCAGTTCAGAGGTGTTTCTGATCGAAGGTGTCTAGGTACCGATCGCAGTAAGTTTCCGATCCCAAGAGTTCAGAATCTGATCGCAAAAAGAAACTAATTGAAAGCAAGTTCTCATAAACCGATCGTAGTGAAGAACCAATCAAGAAACCATAACGATGGCAAAGTTACAAGTAGAAGGGTGAACAAAAGCAGAAGACTTGTTCATAGGTGGTAAAAGATCCCTATCAGATCTTTCTAAACCCTTTGATTCAATTCGGTTGAAGGCAGTTGACAAGTTAACCCTTCTTCTGGTTGATAGAGTTCTGTTATTTGTCAAGAAGGTTCGATTGAAGTGTATTTGAAGGATAGTTCGAGTGCTACTTGAAAAGTGTTCGAGGGCCTCTTGAAGTCCTATCAAAAGGGTCACATAGTCCGTGACAACCAATCGAATCCAGATGAAGAGGCATTTTTCACCCAAGGCGAAGCGTGTGTCGCTTAGACTCTTAAGGATAAAGTGGCGTTGTGACTACCGGACAAAGTGATGTTAGTACCGGTTATGATGCTGCAACCAAGGACAACAATGATAGTGTTTCTACTGAAGATGCCAATGAAAGTCATGTGTTTACCAAAGATGGTGCGCTAGATCAAAACACAATGAGTCAAAATTGAGAGGGAGACTTATGGAAGTTGATGTTGAGAGGGAGTTATAAAATTACAACATCAACCAGGGAGGTACGGGCGATCTCAAGGGACGGTTTGGTGGAGATCTAAAGTTGAACTTGTAACATCCGTCAAAACGGGTTTTCAAGAAATCCGACTTGTTTTAAGATTCGGATCCTAATCCTTGAAACTCGAAAGTTCGCGAAATGGTTAATCGTTTTGGAACTTTTATTGAAATTTAAATTCATTCATAAGTATGGTTATTTACCTATTCTATTTTATCTAGTTAAACTAATTAATATTACTACCCAAAAAGTTTATTTATTTTATATAATAGTTAACCTAGTTAACCAAGATATTATAATAAAGTGACTTAATCTACAATATCTCAAAATATTGTGAAAAGAAGGAATAAATCATTGGAGCTGTTGTACATCGGCAAACATCAGGGATTATTTCTGTTATTTTAAAAACTACCAAAAAAAATCAAAATAACCAAAGTGGCGGAACAGGGGCTCGAACCCGCATTCCCATTCTCAAAGGCGTGCACAATTAACCACTGGACCATGTCAGGTTGATTTACTAAAGTTTAATATATATCAGTACTTTACGTTGAATTTTATGCATAATTGCCGCCAAGAGCATAAACGTAACAGTTATATGTTCATATATAACCGCCGCTGAATACAATCATTTTGCAGTAAATTGTGTTTCAGTTTTTGCAAAGACCAATTAAGAAATTTAACCATAATCATGGCTTAAACCGTTACTAAACCACCTATATATATTTCGGATTCGATAAACATTATCACCTCATTTCAAGCTCACCCTATATCACTTGTCATACGCACACCGCCGGAACTCGAAGATGACGCCGGAAAACTACCAAAGCCGTCGGAGACGAAGTCGTTGCCAGAACTCGAAGTCGCCCGAAGATCACGACGGGACTGTGCGCGATATCGTTCGGTATAAGTTTCTTATGCCTTTTTGTTTCTCTACGTTGCACATTCTAGCCGATCCATATTTCTTGTTTCATACGGCAACTTCATCCTTTGGATTGAGATTTATTAAACTGTAACTGTAATTCGTGAAAATTATATTCATTCTTTAATATGATAGGCATAGAAATAATGTTTTATTATTATTTAAGTCAAGCTAGGCCTCAATTGACCTAATAGATACAATTTTGGCCGAGGTTGACCGCGTTTGACCGACCCTGAGTAATTAGGCGGAGTCGAAGAAAGTCGCCTCGGCAGCCTACCTTGTAGCGACTACTCGGGGAGTACTCGGCCTTGGAAACCTTGTTTTACAACCATGGTTAAAACATAAAAGACAACTATTTGTTCATTTCGATTCAGTATATTTGTAACATATAATCCTAACTTTTTGTAATAATCTATATGATTCAATATATATTAGTAAAAAAAACATAAGTTTTGTGTATATGTGAAGAAACATAAACAAGGAAAAGTCTTACACAATCAACGGTTGTTACTATTATTTATTATTTATTATTTATTATTATTATTATTATTATTATTATTATTAGTATTATGACTATTACTATTATTATTATTATTATTATTATTATTATTATTATTATTATTATTATAAATTCATTTTTTCTTTTAATAGACCCAAGTAAACTAAAGTAAAAAAACAATTTACTATGATTTTTTTATAACTACACGTTAATTATTGAGAAAAAGTATAAGGTTTAAATAATTAGATTGAAACCTTCAAAATTCGAAATCCTATTTAACTTTTAGTAATCGCCTCTCGTGTGGTAATTCACATCTAAGATAATCACTCTCGCTCGTTCTTTTGGATTAATTTTCCATCCTTACTCGTTCGATAATTCAAGAGATTCTTATACGCAACCAAGGTGAGTATACTTGAACCCCTCTTTACATTTACCACTTTTTGGGGTGTAAAATGTTTACTTACCAAAACTTACACATGAACATTTTACTTAATTGCACAAACATTCCTATAACATGCTTGTATACGTGATTGCTTGATACTTTAAACTTGGGTTGAGGACATCTTGTGTTAGACTTATCATTAACTTCGTACGAGCCTATCCGTGACATATAGCGCTATAGGATTAACGCACCGCCCGTAGACTTGTGGTTATGTCATGAGCATATTGCGTTTCATCATTGGTTTGATATGTTGAACACATGCCGATTTTATTGTTTATCTTGTATCAAGAGCTTGTCACATGGAATTGTTTGAAACTTATCTTTTTCTGCTACGTATGTATCAAACTTGTATACTCGCCTTTGCTTTTGCATTGAACTTTATTTTTAAACATGTTACAGGTGGAGGATAACTATGCTTTGAAATCAAAGTAGGGATGATGCTTAGATACACACATAGACGTTTAAAACTTTATTTTTGTTGTATCAATTTGTACTTGTTTGTTGTATTTGACTTTAACCTTTGTAATTGACTTTTAGAAATGAAATGAATTCTATTATTTAATTATTGTCACAAATAGTGTTATGAAGTCTCTTGCAATCTCGTTTTTGTCTCACTCCGATGTTTCCGCCATCGGTTGGGGTGTGACAAATTGGTATCAGAGCCATAACTATATGGAATTAGGAAAAAAATTGCAATGCTTTTTACCTAGTCTATAGTTCTAGAGCTTTATTCTTATGTTTTGCTTAAACCACTTGCATGATACTTTATTTGCTCCTTAATTGTTTTCTTTTGATCTTTTTAAACATATATGTCACTTTTTTGTTAATACTTGCCTTATTGTTTGTTAATACTTGTTGTATTGTCCCATTCTTTAAGTGTTATTCTTGAAATGTCTTTTACGTGTTTTTTCTTGAGATGCTTATTATGCTTATATTTATTATTGTTTTGAACATACGTCTTTTTACTCATTTATACTAAAATCGAAACCACTCGTAATACACAAATAAGACGACTTCACCAAAATAGGCGTGAAACCCAGAATTTGGTGAACAACTCTCAATCCATCTACTTTTCCTTTTTACATGAAATTCACCATCAAGTTAGGAGTGAAATCCTCACCTTGACGGAGAAATTCAAATTTCAAAATTCTAGTGGACCCTTGTCAAAGTGTTGAAATTAAATTTTTGACCCGACGAGTACCAACCACACTTAGGATACGAAACCGCCAAGTTAGGGGTGAAACCCGCACCTTGTCGACTAGTTCCACTCCTTGATTTTTCATAAATCCCGTTAAGTCTCGAAATTTTGATTTATTTGGGACATGTAGTAACCGGAAGGGTAAATACCGTTAACCGACTTGTCGGCGAGAGTATTCCACCTATGTCACACCCCCGATTTCCACGTGTCACCGGTGGGCCCGGTGTGGGGTACAGTGACGTAGTTGGCATCGTCATAGACAATCAACACAATATAATAATGCACAGCGGAAGCAGAATAGATACATTTCAACTTTAATTAAAATGACATAATAACATCATAAGTAGTTGAAACGGATCCACAGGCGGATCAAGTAAAAATAAGATAAAATTGTTCAACAGATATTTTGTCGTCCGAGCTTGCGAGACTATAGTGGACGCTCTTAGGAAACAGCCAGCCTATTTCGTATAGTACCTGCACTTAACCTTTTGGGAAAAATACGTCAGTTTACACTGGTAAATACAAATCGACTGACTCATTTTGAAAATGATTGAAAATTGATTTAAATGCACAAGGCATAAATATTTTTATTAACTTGGGATATTTATAAGATATAAACTTGTGAACGAATTACATGCACTCGTATCTCTGGTGGCCCGGGATCTACTGTCCGGGCTAGAGATTAAATGACACACCACATTAAAGAGTTATACACGTCGGGTGTACGCCTACACCCCGTGCTCTGGTCGTGGCCATCTCGTAAGATAATGCCAAGGATATCCGGGACACGGTCAATAACCCCCCAAAGCCTTTAAGTAAGACAAGACTGTTTAAACAAAGTCGCACAAGCTATTCAAGACTGTACACCCATAAGGCGCAGGACTTGTGCGCCCGATCAAGCGGTATTTTAAATACCGTACCCCAAGCCCGTATAGGGAAAATAAGTCAAAATGTATTTACCTGAGCAAGTATGTAACACAAACGGTAAGAGTGGTAGCTTTTACTGGGCCTCCTAATCTGGAACAAAGGTTTATAATTAACCTATTAGATTCCTAACGGGTCCTTTATTTAAGCCTAAGCTTTGACCGGTTAGTTTTAAGAATGATACGGTTTACGCACGATTAAGCGAAAGACCGGATAGAATGTGATTTAGACCCGACAAGTTTGAATACTTGTATAATATGGGTATACTAAATACATTCTGGATTTTGAAATAAAAATGATATCGTTTGACCCGTTTCGGTCAATTTACGCAAACTAGTTACGTAAACCGAACCGAACGCAAAAAGGGCGATACGGGTAGACAAACGATTCAAATGCAAGTTCCCTGATATAATATGCTTTAAATATGATATAATCTCAGTAAGTTATGTTCTATATTGCCCGGAATAATTTTAAACTCAATTTATGCCTTAGAAGGGCATTTTGGTCTTTTTAAAAGATTATAAAAGAGTCAAGTTATAAATCTGAGTTTCGGGTCTGGTTCATACAGTAAATATACCTCATTTAACATATTATAACAGTAGGGTATGACCCATATATCAAATTTATCATTTAAAATCAAACTATGCACCGTAGGGGTATTTTAGTAAATTCACAAGGGCTAAAAATGCCAAAACTGGAAATCTGAGATCATATACTTATACTTACTGTTATTATATGAAAATATGCTAATTACATCAGTAGGTATAAGTCTTACATGTTTAAAACAAGTATAACGCTTACTATGCGCTTAAAACGCTAAATATGCGATTTAGAGCCGTTTCCGGGTTTATATATGAAAGCTGAGATTTTTATATTTCCAGAAGGCTCAAAATAATTTATTTAACATTTGAAATCAGTAGAAAAAGGTTTCGGGTCAAAAGGATGTGTAAAACTCATTTTATGGCTTAAACGGTCAAAACCGACATAACCCGAAATAACTAGGCGATCTAGGATCCGTTCAGCCAAAAATTAATTAAAAATCATCAAAATTCCCAGAATATTATAATACATCAGTTGGTAAAAAGTTTTGCATCAAAACGTGGCCAGAAACGGGTTCTACGCGAAAAGGGTTGTTTATGTAAATTTATAATATAGTTTTACGCTAATGGCCATAACTCACAATCTGGACCACCAACTGATACGAAATTTTCGGTGCAAGTTTATATATTAGAAATAAAGGTTTCTACTCTTTCACTTTTCCAAAAATCACGTTTTATATCAAAAAGGGCAAAATAGTCAACTTTATGCATAAATCGGAAACATGCATTCGAATCGGCTAAGCATAGACTTAATCAATAAAAATTCCAGAAAGTGTTACCAAAATAAAAATGGTCAAAAAATACTTTCCAATACAGATCTCGAACATGCATGTACGAATCCGAATCGATAGTCTACGAAATAATCGTTTTACAAGACTTTCGGTTCCGATTCGTGTCTATACTATAGATTGTCGAGTTGATGATGATAAAACACATTCTTATATGTATTACAAGTTATTTATGATGATCAATCAGATTGCATGTCTAATATATTAACATTCAAGCTTATTTTTTTGCAAAAATCACTTCTGTTGACTTTTTAGAAACATGTTTGACTCGACAATTAGCATGCATATAGTGGGATTCAGATAGTACCCTTTAGAGGGTTTGTTTCCCACATAAATACCAACATATATCAGGTTTCAATTCGAGAAATGACTGAAAGAAATCCGTTTAATCAGAAAGTCAAAGCTTATGAACAAACAGTTTGACTTTTAGCAATAATCAAAGCAAGAACGAATTTGAGAACGAATTGGAAGCTTACAAAGGTCCTATAGGTGCTTAGTGAACACTAGGATGCTGCCTTGACGTTCAGATTAGCTCCAGAAATCTGCCTTGAAGGTTCTTGCAAATGAGAGCTTCTTGTTTACAATTTCAAGTGCCAAGAATGAGTGAATAATCTGATTTAAAGATGGATTCAGAGCCTTGGGAGTAGCCTACTGTAGTAATAGCCATGCATGGGGTTTAATTGGAGCATTTGGAGGTGGTAACAGCTGGATTGCACACAAGATTCGGACCCAAATAGCTGAAATTACGAGTTCTGCACCTGGGCCTGGGTCGCGGCCCGCGTAAGCCTGTCCAGGCGGGCCGCCTGGCCTCTGTTGCTGTCAAACTTTGCCACATCTTGGCAGTTTTGGTCCCTGTCTTCACGATTGATGTTTCGGCTCTTGAATTTGACTCGTAAATCCTAAATCTTGGTTTTTAAGAACCTTAGGACATTTACCAACATGGTAATGTCCTCGGATAACTTTGCGCTCAACCGAAAAGCCCTGAAATTCGACGTTGACGCTTTTAGTCCTTCAAGTACGGTTTTGGCCATAACTTTCTCATACGTTGACGAAACTTCACGAAATTTTAACCACATATTCTAGTAAGTATATTTTAGCTTCTCAAAGCTTCGGGTCTGCCAAAAGTTCACTCAGAGGTATAAATTAAACATGTTGACACTTTTGGCCCCTATATTTTGAAATACTTCACTTTTGTGCAATTTCCGCGTCGTATGATCCATGAACCATCCGTTTAAGGTTATAGACATTATGTAGGGTTATCATAGAGTCTATTTATCCATTGTTGACACTTTGGACCCTTACGTTCCATAGTTTTCACTGTTTGTCACTTTTAGTCCCTCTAAGGTATGTTTTCACATACCGGAACCTTATGACACGTGTCAAGACATTATTGGACGAAATTTTTTCGAGGTGTTACATCCTCACCCCCTTAAAAGAAATCTCGACCCCGAGATTTATTCAAACAAATGGGGATATTTTTCTTTCATCGTGGATTCCACTTCCCACGTGTATTCGGGACCTCTACGGGCATCCCACTTGACCTTAACAATAGGCACGTGCTTCCTTCGAAGCTTCTTTACCTGTCGATCCTCAATCGACAAAGGTTTTTCCACAAATTTTAGACTTTCGTCTATGTGTATATCTGTATGCGGTATGACCAGTGAATCGTCAGCGAAACACTTCTTCAAATTACAGATATGGAACACATTATGAATAGCACTAAGCTCCTCAGGCAAGTTTAACTTGTAAGCGACTGACCCGACACGTTCGATAATCTCGAAAGGTCCTATATATCTCGGGCTTAGCTTGCCTTTCTTTCCAAATCTCATCACACCCTTCCAGGGCGACACTTTAAGCAATACTTTATCACCTACATCGAAGTGAAAATCTTTGCGCTTAGGATCCGCATAACTTTTCTGCCTATCCCTGGCAGCTTTCAAACGATCGCGTATCTGCACGATCTTGTCTGTCGTCTCAAAGACAATGTCTGGTCCAGACAACTGGACATCCCCAACTTCTGCCCAACAAATGGGCGATCTACACTTCCTACCGTATAGGGCCTCAAAAGGCGCAGCCTTTATGCTGGAATGGTAGCTATTGTTGTAGGAGAATTCAATCAGTGGTAGGTTCTTATCCCAACTACCACCTAAGTCGATCGCACATGCTCGTAGCATGTCTTCCAAAGTTTGAATAGTACGCTCACTCTGACCATCAGTCTGAGGATGATAAGCCGTACTAAAATTCAAACGAGTGCCCAACGATTGTTGGAAACTCTTCCAAAAATGTGACGTATATCTAGTATCTCTATCGGAGATAATAGATATAGGTATACCATGTAGCGCTACTATCTTATCGACGTATAATTGAGCTAACATATCTGAGCTATACGTCTCTTTGATGGGTAGAAAATGAGCTGACTTAGTTAGTCTATCTACTATGACCCATATGGTATCATTTCCCTTTTTCGTTTTCGGCAACTTGGTGATAAAATCCATTGTCACCATTTCCCACTTCCATTTGGGAATTTCAGGTTGTTGAAGCAAACCTGACGGCTTCTGATGCTCGGCCTTGACTTGCGCACAAGTCAAGCATTTAGCTACATGCTCAGCTACTGACTTTTTCAAACCAATCCACCAGTAGTTTGTTTTCAAATCCTGGTACATCTTATCAGCTCCAGGATGAACGGAATATTTAGAGCTGTGGGCTTCCTGGAGGATAACATCCCGAAGTCCTCCATAAACTGGAACCCATATTCGTCCGTTTAGTCGTAGCATTCCATCTTTGTCGTGGGATAACTGCTCCTCAGTTACTCCCAACTTTTCTGCAGGATAGTTAGCTTCCAGCACAGCTTCCTTCTGTGCAGCTAACACCCTTTCATTCAAATTATTTCGTATCTCAATGCGCTTGGCATTGATTCTGATCGGTTTAACCCTTTCTTTTCTGCTTAAGGCGTCGGCAACCACATTTGCCTTGCCTGGATGGTATCTTATCTCACAGTCATAATCATTTAGAGTTTCCATCCATCGCCTTTGTCGCATGTTCAATTCCTTCTGATTGAACAGATGCTGAAGACTCTTGTGATCCGAATAGATTATACACTTGGTTCCATACAAGTAGTGTCTCCATAGCTTCAAAGCAAATACAACCGCACCCAATTCCAAATCGTGGGTGGTGTAGTTCTTCTCATGCACTTTGAGCTGTCGAGAAGCGTAGGCAATGACTTTGCCTTTCTGCATGAGTACACAGCCCATGCCAGTATGTGATGCGTCACAGTACACCACAAATTCCTCTATTCCATCAGGCAATGTCAACACTGGCGCATTGCTCAACTTCTTCTTCAAGATATCGAAGGATTCTTGCTGCTTAGGGCCCCAATCGAACTTAATCTTCTTACGGGTCAATGAAGTTAGGGGCGCAGCAATTCTTGAAAAGTTCTCGATAAATCGCCTATAGTATCCTGCCAATCCGAGGAAACTGCGAATCTCGGTAGGAGTCTTCGGCTCCTGCCAGTTCATGACTGCTTCTACTTTAGCGGGATCTACTTGGATACCACGCTCGCTTACAACATGTCCAAGGAATTGGACTTCTCGAAGCCAAAATTCACACTTCGAAAATTTGGCATAAAGCTTCTCTTGATGCAGAAGTTTGAGAATACAACGAAGGTGTTTCTCATGTTCAGCTTGGCTCTTCGAGTAGATAAGAATGTCATCAATGAAGACGATGACGAATTTATCTAAATAAGGTTTGCAGACGCGATTCATGAGATCCATGAACGCGGCTGGTGCGTTAGTGAGCCCAAACGGCATCACTAGGAACTCGTAGTGTCCATAACGAGTCCTAAACGCTGTCTTGTGTACGTCTTCCTCCTTGACCTTCAACTGATGATATCCTGACCTTAGGTCAATCTTGGAGAAATAGCTTGCTCCTTGCAACTGATCGAACAGATCGTCGATCCTGGGTAACGGATATCTATTCTTAATAGTGACCTTGTTAAGCTCACGGTAATCGATGCACAGACGCATCGAACCATCCTTCTTTTTAACGAATAAGATTGGCGCTCCCCAAGGAGACGAGCTAGGTCTAATAAAACCTTTAGCTAATAGATCATCCAACTGCGTCCTCAACTCCTTCATCTCCGTTGGTGCCAATCTGTATGGTGCTCTTGCTACAGGTGCAGCGCCTGGTATGATATCTATCCGAAACTCTACTTGCCTATCTGGTGGCAAACCAGGTAGCTCTTCAGGGAAAACCTCAGGATATTCCGAAATAACAGGAATATCTTCAATCTTCGGCTTCGGCTCATCAATGGTAACTTGTGCCATATAAATGACACATCCTTTCTGCATGCATCTGGATGCCTTGAGCATGGACACCTGTTCCGGCAATCCATGATGGGTATCTCCTTGAATAGTAAGTGACTCACCAGACGGAGTCTTCACTATCACCTGCTTTCTGTTGCACAGAATCTGGGCTTGGTTACTCGACAACCAATCCATGCCTATCACTATGTCGAATCCAGCTAACTTAAAGGGAAGTAAGGATAGCGGGAAAGAATGATTCCTAATGGATATAACACATCCATCTAGAACAGTCGAGGCGGTTTCTATGGTTCCATCGGCTAATTCCACCTCATAATTCACACTTAAGGTTTTAACAGGAAGGTTCAACAGTTTACAAAACTTATCATCTACAAACGACTTATCAGCTCCTGAATCAAACAAGACTCTAGCAAAAACATCATTTACAAGAAACATACCTGTAATGACGTTGTCGTCAAGAACTGCCTCCTTGGCGTCCATTCTGAAGACTCTCGCATTAGTCTTCTTCCCATCATCTGCTTTCTTCGCATTCTTTGGGCAGTTGGGCCGAATATGCCCTTTCTCGTTGCAACCGAAACAAGTTGCATCCTTCATTTTCTTGCAATCCACAGCTTTATGATCTGTGGACTTGCAGATCCCACAACGTTTCTCGAAAGACTGGGACTTAGACTCCTGCCTGCATCTCCCAAAATGATGCCTCTTACAAACCTTGCATTTGGGTTTATCACCCGACTGATCCCCTTTCTTGAACCCCGACCCTTTCCTATGGTCGTTGTTTCCCTTGTGTCGTTTCTCAGATCTTCGTGAGGTGTCATCCTCACGTTTCCTTTTGTTTTCTTCCGAGCTCTTCATAGCTCCAAGTCTGACGACATCTTGAGTGAGGGAGAGGGATAGATCAGCTACTGATCTAAATGTAGTAGGCCTTGAAGCCTTGACACTTGCCTTTATCTCCGGTGCCAGACCCCCAATAAATCGAGCAATCCTACGCGGCTCCGGGGTCACCAGATAAGGCACTAACCGGGATAAGGTGTTGAACGTAGTAAGATACGCTTGACAATCGAGATTCTTCATAACTAGAGACACAAAATCCGATTCAATTCTCTCGACCTCATGCTGCGGACAGAAATTCTCCTTGATCAGTGCTACAAACTGATCCCATGTCATGTTATACAGAGCGGTCTTTCCAGTAGCTTGTAGAAGCGATTTCCACCATGCTAACGCGTCTCCCTTGAACGACTGGGACGCGTACTTCACAACATCCCTATCAGCACACCCGCTGATATCAACCACAGTATCCATCTCATCAATCCACGTCATACAATCGACGGCTCCCTTTTCCCCAGTGAAATCTCTGGGCTTGCAAGATACAAAATACTTGTACGTACAGGACCTGCTGTACGTGTCATGCTTCAGCTTAATCTCCTGCTTTGGGACGCTGCTGTGGTTGGAGGAGTGATTATCATCCTCAGCTTTCTTCGGCTCACTCTTTTTAGAGGGTGGCTTACTATGAGCCTCAGAATGAGTCTTGGGCTTTGCGTGCGTTTCTGTTCGGGTCCTACTCCGAGTACCACTAGATTCCCTGAATTGCCTATCCATAGCTTTGGCAACAGCGTTATCTATCAGTGCTTGCAACTCTGCACCGGTAACGTGAATCTTTGCATTATCTGAGTGTTCCCCAGAATGACTGTTGGTCTCCTCCGATTTGGCCATTGTAGCTTTAAGCTACAATAAAGGACAAGGTCTAATTTAGAACCTAACAGTATTATCGTTCTAGACGATTTATTAACCATGGTATCAAGAACCTTAGCAGTTAATTTAATAAATTTCATTCAGGCTCTTATTAGCAATCAAGGAATGAAAATATATATATTGGCACCATAGGCCTAGTCACATGGACAATCACTAAATTATAAAATTTAGATTTTTATAGGATTATAAATCGTATAATTAAACAAATAATCCTTTTTTTTTTCTAGACAGAGAGTCATAAACCACAACTGTCACTATATGACATAGTCATAACCCGTAGGTATCAAGTCATTAATAGACTTGTATACAGATATAATCTGTAGATAATTTATTAAAAAAGGGTGACGTGGGTGATTTTACGAATCACGCTTAGTCAAGAATGTTAACATGTTCTCAGACGTTAACAGGGAGTTGAATCTTTTCAACCAGGTTTTACCATCATGGCCAGGCCTATTAATAAGGCATTCAAGCTAGGTTATACCTTACTAAGATTCTTATAAAATGGCAAATCAAATAAAAATTGATATTTTCCATTATTTAAATATTATATTCATGCATATAAATAAAAATGAGAAATTCCAATTAACCATTTCAAATTTCAAATAAAGTACTAGTACATATTTGCCCTAAACAGGACTTTAATTCAAGTAACACGAATAACATGCCCGCGCAGGGGCTAAACAACTAACAACGACAACAAATAAAATAAAACAAACCCACGCAGGGGTTAACAGAACCACATACCCACGCAGGGGTAGAATAAGATAGATATACCCACGCAGGGGTAGAATACAAGAATAGATGTCCACGCAGGGACATGAGTAATGAGATAACAATCAAAGGATTCAATGATCCTTCTTACTCTTACCCTTGAGTAAGTCAAACATCTTCTTGAACATACCACTGTTGCGTCGGCGATCAGCTCGCATCTCGTGTTGCAACTCGCGTCGCATACTGTCAATCCCATGCAGGATTTCTTGAACCTGCGGCGGCGACATCATAGGCGCCGGTGGCGGTGGCTGGTACTGCTGCGGCTGCGGTGGCTGTGGCTGCTGGTAACCCGGAGGGTAGCCAAAGGTAGACTGCCCAGCAGTCCAAGTGTCTCCAAATGGACCACTAGGTGGAAGTGAGCTGTAGTTCACAGCTTGCCAATAAGGGTCTCCTGTGTAATCATAACCCTGAGGGAAAACATGCTCGAACGGGTTAAACTGAGCTGCACTAGCATAAGCCGGAATCGGGTCTCCATAGTTCTGCGGCGGCAGAGGCGGGATCGGTACTGAAGTGACCTCCGATACGGGATGCTGAGACTCCCCCGTCTCGGACTCCTCGGGAAGAGGCGTGTAGCGGCTGCTACCAACATGTGGAGGGGTGCCTATGCGAATCCCTCCGCGCGTAGACATGCGCGCATTCCTCCTTGGCCTCTGAGGCGGAGGAGGTAAAACTGGTGGCGGCGGTGGTGACGGAGTGATCACGTCACGCCATAGGGCCTCAGATAGGTCCTGCGGTAGAGGCGGCTGCTGCTGAAACTGCTGCTGCTGCGAGTGGTGCTGCGAGTGCACCGGCGAAACCTGGTGAGACTGGAGCATCGGAGAGTTGTGGCTGGGGGTGTAATACCAATCATACTGCTTAAATCTCTCCTGAAAGCTGTCCCCACCATTGTAAGGTGATCCCCTAAATGGCGACCCATCCGATATCTCGATGGGATGGTTGGGCGTACCTGACGGTGGTAGCGAGGGGTCCGTATCCTCGTCGACGTCCATCTCGTGACCACCAGAAAAGTGGTCCTCCGGTCCGAGTGGGTTATGACCCACTGGCTCATCCACAAAAGCATCAGGGTTATATAAACCCTGGTAGACTGGTGCTGGATACTGGTGCGGTGACTGATGCAAAGGTATGTAAGATCCATGCGAACCATGGGGCCCATTCTCCGAGTGGGGCCCAAACGATTGGGGTAATGACGGTGAAGTGCTCGCGGATACCGAGTGTCTAGCAGGCTCGGCGAAAGACCTCCAAAGGTCGTTGGCGGCTGTGTTGTGCGTGGCGGATGGAGCTCGCCTATGTGAGGGCCCTGCCTCATGGTCGTGAGATGTAGCAAATCCTCCTCGACCTCTCATACGCGGCGGCATAGTGATCCTGTCAAAAGTCAAACAAGTTGCACAACAAAATATATAAGGCAAAGCAAAATAATAAAAATAAATTAAACGAAATGTTGAACATTTCCTAAGTTCTTTGTCTAGACTCGAAAATCGAGGAATGTGCAATTGTGTAACTGAGATTAAACACAAAAGACTAGTGTTTAATTCACTCAGCGTTGGCTCTGATACCAACCTGTCACACCCCCGATTTCCACGTGTCACCGGTGGGCCCGGTGTGGGGTACAGTGACGTAGTTGGCATCGTCATAGACAATCAACACAATATAATAATGCACAGCGGAAGCAGAATAGATACATTTCAACTTTAATTAAAATGACATAATAACATCATAAGTAGTTGAAACGGATCCACAGGCGGATCAAGTAAAAATAAGATAAAATTGTTCAACAGATATTTTGTCGTCCGAGCTTGCGAGACTATAGTGGACGCTCTTAGGAAACAGCCAGCCTATTTCGTATAGTACCTGCACTTAACCTTTTGGGAAAAATACGTCAGTTTACACTGGTAAATACAAATCGACTGACTCATTTTGAAAATGATTGAAAATTGATTTAAATGCACAAGGCATAAATATTTTTATTAACTTGGGATATTTATAAGATATAAACTTGTGAACGAATTACATGCACTCGTATCTCTGGTGGCCCGGGATCTACTGTCCGGGCTAGAGATTAAATGACACACCACATTAAAGAGTTATACACGTCAGGTGTACGCCTACACCCCGTGCTCTGGTCGTGGCCATCTCGTAAGATAATGCCAAGGATATCCGGGACACGGCCAATAACCCCCCAAAGCCTTTAAGTAAGACAAGACTGTTTAAACAAAGTCGCACAAGCTATTCAAGACTGTACACCCATAAGGCGCAGGACTTGTGCGCCCGATCAAGCGGTATTTTAAATACCGTACCCCAAGCCCGTATAGGGAAAATAAGTCAAAATGTATTTACCTGAGCAAGTATGTAACACAAGCGGTAAGAGTGGTAGCTTTTACTGGGCCTCCTAATCTAGAACAAAGGTTTATAATTAACCTATTAGATTCCTAACGGGTCCTTTATTTAAGCCTAAGCTTTGACCGGTTAGTTTTAAGAATGATACGGTTTACGCACGATTAAGCGAAAGACCGGATAGAATGTGATTTAGACCCGACAAGTTTGAATACTTGTATAATATGGGTATACTAAATACATTCTGGATTTTGAAATAAAAATGATATCGTTTGACCCGTTTCGGTCAATTTACGCAAACTAGTTACGTAATCCGAACCGAACGCAAAAAGGGCGATACGGGTAGACAAACGATTCAAATGCAAGTTCCCTGATATAATATGCTTTAAATATGATATAATCTCAGTAAGTTATGTTCTATATTGCCCGGAATAATTTTAAACTCAATTTATGCCTTAGAAGGGCATTTTGGTCTTTTTAAAAGATTATAAAAGAGTCAAGTTATAAATCTGAGTTTCGGGTCTGGTTCATACAGTAAATATACCTCATTTAACATATTATAACAGTAGGGTATGACCCATATATCAAATTTATCATTTAAAATCAAACTATGCACCGTAGGGGTATTTTAGTAAATTCACAAGGGCTAAAAATGCCAAAACTGGAAATCTGAGATCATATACTTATACTTACTGTTATTATATGAAAATATGCTAATTACATCAGTAGGTATAAGTCTTACATGTTTAAAACAAGTATAACGCTTACTATGCGCTTAAAACGCTAAATATGCGATTTAGAGCCGTTTCCGGGTTTATATATGAAAGCTGAGATTTTTATATTTCCAGAAGGCTCAAAATAATTTATTTAACATTTGAAATCAGTAGAAAAAGGTTTCGGGTCAAAAGGATGTGTAAAACTCATTTTATGGCTTAAACGGTCAAAACCGACATAACCCGAAATAACTAGGCGATCTAGGATCCGTTCAGCCAAAAATTAATTAAAAATCATCAAAATTCCCAGAATATTATAATACATCAGTTGGTAAAAAGTTTTGCATCAAAACGTGGCCAGAAACGGGTTCTACGCGAAAAGGGCCGTTTATGTAAATTTATAATATAGTTTTACGCTAATGGCCATAACTCACAATCTGGACCACCAACTGATCCGAAATTTTCGGTGCAAGTTTATATATTAGAAATAAAGATTTCTACTCTTTCACTTTTCCAAAAATCACGTTTTATATCAAAAAGGGCAAAATAGTCAACTTTATGCATAAATCGGAAACATGCATTCGAATCGGCTAAGCATAGACTTAATCAATAAAAATTCCAGAAAGTGTTACCAAAATAAAAATGGTCAAAAAATACTTTCCAATACAGATCTCGAACATGCATGTACGAATCCGAATCGATAGTCTACGAAATAATCGTTTTACAAGACTTTCGGTTCCGATTCGTGTCTATACTATAGATTGTCGAGTTGATGATGATAAAACACATTCTTATATGTATTACAAGTTATTTATGATGATCAATCAGATTGCATGTCTAATATATTAACATTCAAGCTTATTTTTTTGCAAAAATCACTTCTGTTGACTTTTTAGAAACATGTTTGACTCGACAATTAGCATGCATATAGTGGGATTCAGATAGTACCCTTTAGAGGGTTTGTTTCCCACATAAATACCAACATATATCAGGTTTCAATTCGAGAAATGACTGAAAGAAATCCGTTTAATCAGAAAGTCAAAGCTTATGAACAAACAGTTTGACTTTTAGCAATAATCAAAGCAAGAACGGATTTGAGAACGAATTGGAAGCTTACAAAGGTCCTGTAGGTGCTTAGTGAACACTAGGATGCTGCCTTGACGTTCAGATTAGCTCCAGAAATCTGCCTTGAAGGTTCTTGCAAATGAGAGCTTCTTGTTTACAATTTCAAGTGCCAAGAATTAGTGAATAATCTGATTTAAAGATGGATTCAGAGCCTTGGGAGTAGCCTACTGTAGTAATAGCCATGCATGGGGTTTAATTGGAGCATTTGGAGGTGGTAACAGCTGGATTGCACACAAGATTCGGACCCAAATAGCTGAAATTACGAGTTCTGCACCTGGGCCTGGGTCGCGGCCCGCGTAAGCCTGTCCAGGCGGGCCGCCTGGCCTCTGTTGCTGTCAAACTTTGCCACATCTTGGCAGTTTTGGTCCCTGTCTTCACGATTGATGTTTCGGCTCTTGAATTTGACTCGTAAATCCTAAATCTTGGTTTTTAAGAACCTTAGGACATTTACCAACATGGTAATGTCCTCGGATAACTTTGCGCTCAACCGAAAAGCCCTGAAATTCGACGTTGACGCTTTTAGTCCTTCAAGTACGGTTTTGGCCATAACTTTCTCATACGTTGACGAAACTTTACGAAATTTTAACCACATATTCTAGTGAGTATATTTTAGCTTCTCAAAGCTTCGGGTCTGCCAAAAGTTCACTCAGAGGTATAAATTAAACATGTTGACACTTTTGGCCCCTATAGTTTGAAATACTTCACTTTTGTGCAATTTCCGCGTCGTATGATCCATGAACCATCCGTTTAAGGTTATAGACATTATTTAGGGTTATCATAGAGTCTATTTATCCATTGTTGACACTTTGGACCCTTACGTTCCATAGTTTTCACTGTTTGTCACTTTTAGTCCCTCTAAGGTATGTTTTCACATACCGGAACCTTATGACACGTGTCAAGACATTATTGGACGAAATTTTTTCGAGGTGTTACAACCTATTAGGCCAAAGCATGCTCCTCAAGTTCAAAAGACTTTTCGACAACTTTGGTTAGTCAAAGTTCCATTTTGGAACCATCCAAATTTTAATCAAACATGTGTTTCTATTATTTTTCTTATACGATGCAACCTTTCAAATTCAAATTTACTTTCGATATTTTCTTTTCACACACACAACATATTAAATCTTTTTCATCCATTTATACATATGCATGATTTCATATAATTTTATTCATATATCTTATAACCAAAATGGAGACATATCATCGAGATACGGGTGATTTCCTTACCTTGATGATTAGCTCCACTCCTTCTTTACGTAAAACGACCTCACCATCGGGTTAGGGGTGATTCCTTTACCTAGGTGATCGTTACCAAAACTTTCCCTCAAAATATTTTATTATGCAAACCCGATCATGTCTTATACCTAAATCTTTTATCATTTATCAAAATACCTACTTATATCAAATTTCAAAGTTTATTGTTTTGTCAGACGTATTTCTTACCCAACTATCTATTATTTTTTATATATAACTCGCATACACAAAATTCTTAATCATACTTTAAAACATTTTATTACCCAAAATCCAAAACCTTACGAAATGCTACATATCAATTTAATCGGTCCAATGAATCTCTTGCCCATGAACTTCATGTTCGACTTAACCACTAAAACACACACTCACGTTATATCGCTATACTAAAGACTTTCATTCTCAAACGGAATTCAAACCAGCTTTCTCATATACTTATAGGATCTTATAGATATTACACGATCATTTTACCAAAGACGCTTTTAACATCAACAAATCATTTGTTAAAACTCTTTTCAATGATCACTAAGTCCGTTTTGTTAAATTTCTTTTCTAAGGATCAACGTTTTCATAAGAACCTTCAAAATTCAAAATTTCTTGTTTGAATGCAAATGAAACAAACCCGCATTTTCGAAAACTTCTTTCCACACCGCTTAATTCGTCATTCAAATTTCAAACACGTAGGCTAGAAGACTTAATGGGGACCGACAACCTTCAACACACGTAAAGAAAAAAATTTAAACAAAAGTAGCATTTCCATTCATTACGAGACACGTTATGCATAACCAATGAATACTTTATATCGTCTTACATTTACAAACTATATTCTACATTCCAAATCAAACGCGATCTATTTTGATTCAATAAACTCGACATTTCGCTTAAACAACTATACATGTAAATCATCATACACGTTTTAATCGATACCTCGTGACGAATATATCATTCATTTTAGATATTCAAATTCCTTGAGCATTTTATATGCCCAAATTTGGTATGCTTCAACATACATTATATACGTAAATTTTATTATTCGTACCTACACTTATACTCATACGTTTTATGCCTATACTCATACTTACGTGAATATTCATACTTAAACTTCTATTTATGCTCATACTTTCATTCATACTCATGATTCATACATTCGTACCCGTACGCGAGTGGAATCCGAGGGATTTGCTTACGTGGGTCCCATACATACTTAAGCATGGACTTGCTTATATACTACATTCATATACGTACACATTCTTATTTTCAAATTTATGTATACCCCGATTCATACACAACTAGTACAAGCTATGCGGATCATGCGACGATTAAAATAATCGCGGGTGCACACGGGATTATAGTGATAAGCGCTTGAGAACCATAGAATGTACTGCTGTGTATGGTAAGACATGGAACGTAACATGACACCGAATATGAAACAGGCGTAATATGGTCAAAGCATGGTGGATACGCCGCTGGTACTTCCTATATATAAGTGTTTTCACCATGTTACTAAACTTTCAAAAAACGTGCCATGAGAAATTCGGTGTTTTACAGACCATGTTTAGACCTAATATGCAACTTCAACAACTCACGAACGCATTGCTAATGCATTAAATCCGATTATCCACGACGTGACCTCATTCTTAACACACTACTTTTGTCTATCTGATACTTATGTCATTCTTATACTTGCATTCACTTAGAAGCACTCGTTCGCTTTTATACTCCCCTTATCCTCCCTTATTCTTTGTCTTTTATACGAACCCCGTTCGCGATCAAGTCTCATTTATTCTCTCTGATTGAATCCTTGGATGTCATCTTTTCAAAATTCTTTCTCTTAGATTTCGAGGACGAAATCTTCTAAAGTATGGGAGACTGTAACATCCGTCAAAACGGGTTTTCAAGAAATCCGACTTGTTTTAAGATTCGGATCCTAATCCTTGAAACTCGAAAGTTCGCGAAATGGTTAATCGTTTTGGAACTTTTATCGAAATTTAAATTCATTCATAAGTATGGTTATTTACCTATTCTATTTTATCTAGTTAAACTAATTAATATTACTACCTAAAAAGTTTATTTATTTTATATAATAGTTAACCTAGTTAACCAAGATATTATAATAAAGTGACTTAATCTACAATATCTCAAAATATTGTTAAAAGAAGGAATAAATCATTGGAGCTGTTGTACATCGGCAAAAATCAGGGATTATTTCTGTTATTTTAAAAACTACCAAAAAAAATCAAAATAACAAAAGTGGTGGAACAAGGGCTCGAACCAGCGTTCCCATTCTTAAAGGCGTACACAATTAACCACTGGACCATGTCTTGATATCACGTTGATTTACTAAAGTTTAATATATATCAATACTTTACGTTGAATTTCTTTTTTTTTTTTGCATAATTGCCGCCAAGAGCAGAAACGTAACAGTTATATGTTCATATATAACCGCCGCTGAATACAATCATTTTGCAGTAAATTGTGTTTCAGTTTTTGCAAAGACCAATTAAGAAATTTAACCATAACCATGGCTTAAACCGTTACTAAGCCACCTATATATATTTCGGATTCGATAAACATTATCACCTCATTTCAAGCTCACCCTATATCACTTGTCATCCGCACACCGCCGGAACTCGAAGACGACGCCAAAAAACTACCAAAGCCATCGTAGACGAAGTCGTTGCCGGAACTCGAAGAAGTCGCCCGAAGATCACGACGGGACTGTGCGCGATATCGTTCGGTATAAGTTTCTTATGCCTTTTTGTTTCTCTACATTGCACATTTTAGACGATCCATATTTCTTGTTTCATACGGCAACTTCATCCTTTGGATTGAGATTTATTAAACTGTAACACAGTGATTTCAGGTTGGGTTAAAACATAAAAGACAACCATTTGTTCATTTCGATTCAATATATTTGTAACATATAATCCTAACTTTTTGTAATAATCTATATGATTCAATATATATTAGTAAAAAAAACATAAGTTTTGTGTATATGTGAAGAAATAGAAACAAGGAAAAGTCTTACACAATCAACGGTTGTTACTATTATTTATTATTTATTATTATTATTAGTACTAATATTATTATTATTATTGTTATTATTATTATTATAAATTCATTTTTTCTTTTAATAAACCCATGTAAACTAAAGTAAAAAAACAATTTATTATGATTTTTTTAAAACTACACGTTAATTATTGAATTAAATTATAAGGTTTAAATAATTAGATTGAAACCTTCAAAATTCGAAATCCTTTTTAACTTTTAGTAATCGTCTCTCGTGTGGTAATTCATATCTTGGATAATCACTCTCGCTCGTTCTTTTGGATTAATTTTCCATCCTTACTCGTGCGATAATTCAAGAGATTCTTATACGCAACCAATGTGAGCATACTTGAACCCCTCTTTACATTTACCACTTTTTGGAGTATAACATGTTTACTTACCAAAACTTACACATGAACATTTTACTTAATTGCAGAAACATTCCTATAACATGCTTGTATACGTGATTGCTTGATACTTTAAACTTGGGTTGAGGACATCTTGTGTTAGACTTATCATTAACTTCGTACGAGCCTATCCGTGACAAATATAGCGCTATAGGATTAACGCACCGCCCGTAGACTTGTGGTTATGTCATGAGCATATTGCGTTTCATCATTGGTTTGATATGTTGAACACATGCCGATTTTATTGTTTATCTTGTATCAAGAGCTTGTCACATGGAATTGTTTGAAACTTATCTTTTTATGCTACGTATGTATCAAACTTGTATACTCGCCTTTGCTTTTGCATTGAACTTTATTTTTAAACATGTTACAGGTGGAGGATAACTACGCTTTGAAATCAACGACAACCAAACGTAGATTATATTTATGTCATGAGAATATTATTTAAGAACATCAATAACAGTGTCTACATTTAAGATAATAATGACTTGTAATAAATGATAAACATGCAGGATACATATACAAAAAAGCAGTTAATGTTAATAAGATCTCACAAGTATATTACAAAAAAGCCAAAAAAACACAATGTATACTATAATATACAATAAATCATAAAATGAAGAATACATATACAAAAAAAGCAATTGATGTTTTCAGGATCTCCCAAGGATATTACACAAAAGCTAAAAAAACACAATATATACTATAATATACAATTTCGTTGGCAAAACACAAACCATTGTAAAAAACACAATGACTTATTATCCAACTATTAAGAACATCAATAACCATGTCTATATTTAAGATAATAATGACTTTTTATTCGATTGTGATTAGTAACTACAACTGTTCTTATATTCTCATACATCGAATTGTCATACGTACTAACTTAAAATCTTACATCTAATTCACACAATTTAAAATTTTTAAGTAACTATTTTTAAATTGATTAACATAGCAATTGCTAACACCATTAAATAAAGATAGATGAGATCTATCAAAGTTAGATCAACATAAACTAAATCTATTACAATTCTCTATATGGTCTCTCGAAGAAAAGGGAGCATATGAAGAACTAAACAGAAAAGTCGGCATCATCAATGATAACAATTACAAGCGAACCTGGAGCAGCATCGGTAGCTTGATGAAGTCCTCCACTCTCCCCCATCAGATTTCAAGAACAACACAGAAGAGTTTATCACACAACTGTTGAAACAAGATCAGAAAATCTGCGACATCCTAGCCGATCTGCAAAACAAAAGAAAGAATGAAATCTCGTGGAAGAAGGCGAGAGTCGTCGAAATCTTAGGAAGTGTTAATTGTAGCGTATAATATTTTATACATATTTCACTCTTTAATCTTTCTTTATATTTATTTAATAAAATTAATATCCATTGGATACAAATTAAACACAATGACAAGAACACATAACATAATGTATAGAAAACCCACCTAGTTGCAAAACACAATAATCAGACGCAGTAACACAATATATAGAATCAGTTGCAATACCATGGCTAATATTAACACTATCCATACCACCAATATTCAAGTATTTAGTTATTTAATTAAACAAACAATAAAATATAAAAGATAATAAAAAGATACGCAATCAACATCATATCTATCACAATCAAAACAACTTCATCATCACTGGCGTTTCATATCTCCTTGAAGATCATCGCCGTCGAAGATTTGATCGACAAAAAGGTAACTTCCGATTGTAAATCTAAACCGTTTAAGTTCTATTAGTTTTCTAAACCTCTGTTAGATACTTAATCAGCGACATATGATGGTTACTCTGGCGAATAACTTGTTTGTAGACGTCAAATCTGATTTTAGGTTTCAATCATCTTCTGATCTCTCACACCTATATTGAAATTCCCCATGGAGGGCGTCAAATGCATCAAACACACCTATCCATGAATCCCTTGCTCCGATCAACCTCTCATATGTTATGTATAGTTGATATATATCTTATGTATTGCATGTTATGGACATTGTCGAACTAATGTTTACAGTATAATGATAATAATATATGAAAAAGTTGCAATCAAACAATATGGGGTGTTTGGGTTAACTTATTTTGGAGCAACTTATGACTTATTGACTTATAAAAGTTAATAAGTTGTTTTTTGAGTGTTTGGGTTAGCTTATTTTAAAGGGTTTTGTGTGTTGACAAGCCATTTTTGAGAAGTCAGAATTTCTAACTTCTCACTTGTCACTTATATAAGTTAATAAGTCATTTTTAAGAAGGAATCCCAAACACACACGGATGAAAACATATGATTCTGTTATAAATTTTTTTTTTATTTTGGGGGTTCCTTCTCAAAAAGTACTTATTAACTTATATAAGTCATAAGTGAGGAGTTACAAATACTAACTTATCAAAAACAACTTCTCAAACACAAAAATAACTTAAATAAGCTAACCCAAACACTATAAAGACAACTTATTAAATTTTATAAGTCAATAAGATATAAATTGCTCCAAAATAACCTAACCCATGTACGATTACGCGAAAAGAGATATTTTACGAATATATATATATATATATATATATATATATATATATATATATATATATATATTTACTGATATATTGAAACGGTATACAGAAGAGATCTATTGCACATTATCAATTAGGAATAATATTCTCATGAGATAAGATTACATTTTAACACATTGTGTATTAATACTAACAGTTAATTTTAAATGTTATATATCACAGGTATACAAAAATGATTACGTCCTGCCTGTCTCTATTACAAGACCTTAAATCATTGAAACTGGTATGTTGTAATGCCTACAATAAGTAAGTGTAAACTTTATTATGTAAACTGAAATTAGTAAATGTAACTACAGGCATTACCAATTGAGTTTGTAAAGCTTGTGGGAGGAGATTATTAGAACTGGACAAAGGTAACGATAAATCATGAAAGCGGAATAAGTTGTACAGCATGGCTGCAAAGTGTAAGTGGTGAAAGTGTTGTCACTGACGGATGGACAATGTTGGTGCACTACATCTGCTGATTCCGTCTTGTATCGAGTCAATGTCTTAGAACGTTAGATCTGGGCACGTAATACTAGAAATAGTGAAAATGTATAGGTTTTAGATGTTGGATCGCTTATAGAGTCAAATTAGATAGTTGGGCCGCTCATTAGTCATTTAGATACATGGACCGCTCGAATGGTCATGTTCTGGACCGCTTTTATGACAAGATGGTTGGACCGCTCGAGTAACATGTATGGGCCGCTTATTGGGCCTGTCCAATAAGCGGTTCCCAATCTCTATAAATAGCCTGATGAGCGATCCTAGTTGTAACAGTTGTAGAAATCGTGCCGAAGTGCTGCCGGTGCGAGATTTAAAGTGTAATCAGCGTCAAATCAGTAAAACAAGTAGTTAAAGTGATCTGCGTGCTATTTCTACCTTAGTTTCTTGTTATTCCGCACCTGAAACCAAGGAGAAAGCCTCTGAACGACTCGTTTGGGTCAGAATACGATCCTACAAGTGGTATCAGAGCTCAGGAGGAGGTTCTCTGCAGAAATTAGCCGGATTTCGTCACTTTTTCTTACTTCTACACCTTCTTTTTCTGATTCGGAAAGATTTCACGGTCGGAATTCAGTCAAAATCTCAGGGATTGTGCGCAATAGTACCGTGACAAATGCTGGAAAGTTTCAAATCAAAATTCGAAGTTTAAGTGGGTGAAATTTGGATTTGAAATTGTGGACCGCTCATTCGATCGAACAGCTCTTTGAACCGCTTATCTGGACAAGGTCTTGGATCGCTCATTCGGACGGATTGATCTTGGACCGCTCCAAATTCAATTCTTTTGTGAACCGCTTATTCGGATCAAGTCTGAATCGCTTATTTGGACTAGTTGTGAACCGCTTATCCGGACCAATTCTGATTCGATTATCTGGACCGCTTATTTGGCAAAATTGTTCTTTGGTTCGTTTTTCCTATCACACCTGGTTCGTGTATTAGTCAACAAATACGTATCGGATTTTAGCGAAACATGGCGATGGTGTTTGATGAACAGGAGAACTATCATCTTGAAAGATTAAATGACGGATATGGTTTGTATAGTAGTTATGAACAACAAGATGATAAACAGATATGGATTATGCGGCTTGAAAATTTTTTGTGCAAAAAGAATGAGACTTTGGAGGAGATGGAAAGCAGATTTAACTATTTACTTGGCAAATTGGAAAAATATGAGATAAGGTTGACAGATGGAGAAAAAGTATCAAAAATTGCAGATGCTTTACCTACAGAATGGGATGATATTTTGACGAATATAAGATCGAATTCTGGTTTCTCTAGGATATCAAAATTGAATTCATCAGAGTTTTTTAAAAAACTCAAAACACATAGTTATGAGAATGATAAAAATAAAAGAGAATTGATTGACAAAATAGAAGGAAACCTAGAGAATCTAAGTTTGAATGTGATTGGTGAAATAGATAAAAGAATATGTGTATGTCTTGGAGCAAAATATGTGATGAAATACGATTTCAAACGAGGTTGTTATATTGATAATAATGGAAATCCTCTTGATTTCGTTAAAATATTTTGTGCAGGTACATTCAGGGAAAAAGAAGAAGAAACTTCAAAAGCTAAAGAATCTGTGAAGAATGCAACAGTATGCTTTAAGTGTGACAGCTTCAAGATTGACTATGACAAACTATTGAAGAATGTGGAAAGTTTGACATCCGAAGTCAAGAAGCTGAAAGATGAGAAGCAAGCTGATGATAAACAGATTCTTATGGTTCAGGAAATTTGTGAGAAGTTGAAAGCTGAAAATGACAAACTGTTGGTTGGTTTGAACAGTTTGACATTTGAAAACAAGAAGTTGAAAGAAAAAGAAAAGGTTTTTGGAGAGAAAATTAAGAATTTTGAAATTGAAAAATCAAAAAGTGAAAAAGAATTTCAAAATCAACTGAAAATTCTTGAAGATGGGAGAAATGTGTTTAGTAAAAACAACATTGAAAAACAGAAAATGATAAATTCCCATCTTCAGAAAATTATCAAACTTGAAAAAGAAGGTGAGTACGCTCAAGTGAAAATCAAAAAGTTGGAAAAAGAGCTTGAAAGCAAACAGAAATCATCAGAAGATGAAGATTTCTGGATCAAGTTGGAAAACAAAAACCTGAAAACGAATGAATCAAAATTTCAGGAACAGATAAAAGTTTTGATGGATGAAAAATCTGTTCTTGAAAATTTGAAGAATGATAATGAAAAAACAATCAAGTCTCATTTTGGGAGAATATCTCAGCTTGAAAGCGAAGCTGAAAATTCGAGGAACAAAATTGATGAACTTGAGAAGAAATTGAAAGGTTTTGTGACTAAATCTGACGGTTTGAATTTTCCCTGTCCAAAACCAATCAATTCTATGCCGATAAGTGAAAAAGTTGAAGATTGTGATGAGAAAACTGATGATGAAAATGAGGAATTTTATTCAGCAGATGAGTCTGAGACAGAATCTGATGCTGAAATTAAGAAAAAGGAAAAATTTTTGAAATTAAAAGAAGAATTTCAGAAAACTGTTTTACACTCGACTGAAAAGGGAGAATGCTCTAAGCAGAAACCTGTGAAGAAGAGTGTAAAACAGAAACAAAAATTTAAAAATGAAGAAAAAAACTCATCAGTTCAATCATCCAATCGCAATCAAAAATCAAAAGATTTAAAAAATGAAAATTCAAAAATTGTTGGGTGCAGGACAGATTACAGTGCTTCAAAGTCAAATTCATCAAAGTTGAGGAAGGAGTATCACCAAGCCAAACAATGCTTTGATCTGAGCGTTTGGACTAAAAATGGTGATAGGTATGATAACAGAGTGTGCTACAGCTGCGGCTATCAGGGGCATATTGCTGTTAACTGCCACTATGGGGATTATGAGACCAGGAGGTGCTATAACTGCAACATCAAAGGTCACATTGCCAGAGATTGCCCAAGGAAATCAAGTGAAAGATTGAGGGTTAATTCTCAGAAAACGGCAAAGATTCCAGTCAAAGTCAAGCCCCAGGAGCAAAAGGTTCTGAAACCTAAAGTTCCAGTACAGTCAATTCAGGAAAGAAAGTTAAACTTTCACAGGGGCAGAAAGACCGACTGAGGAAGAAGAGAAAGAAAGCGAGAGAATATCTCGAGAAGATTTTGTCCTCGGGTTCACCGGACAAAAAGATTAAAAGTTCTGATGAATCGACTCCCTCAGCTGCAAAAACAAGCAAAAAGAATTCATCAGATACAAATCTGAGGACAAAAGAGGAGAAGAAGAAGGAGAAGGTCGGCGATGAATCTGACAGATCAAAGTCGGACAAGCCACCTGTAGGCAATGATTCTGGAATGGTAAAACCAGAGGAGCCATTGGTTGAGGTAAAAGTTGAGAATTCTAGTTTAACAATGGATGAGAAAAAATTTCCACCATTGTTGAGCAAGAATTCAAAATCACCCAAGGGCAGTCAGGCTTGGGTGAAATTGTTTAAATAGAAAAACCTGACCTGCCGGAGATCCCAAGATGGTATCGTGGATCATGAATCGGCACATTTCTTGAGAAATTTCACTTTGGTGATTTTTCGCCTCAAATGTGGTAAATCAGGGACATTAAGTTGTACTTGATTTTCTACAGGTGGTTTATGGTAAACTGGAAATGATAAATCTTTAAAAGGTTTGAAGAAAACAAGATGATGAGATAACCCCAAATCTACAAATGGTTGGAACACAAACTAATTTTTCCGGAAAAACCATTTTGATTGAAACAAACTTAAGTGTTTTGAAATCATTATGGGAAAATAGTTTGTTGTGAGGGGGAGTTCTGATTGTTTTTGCACAAGAATGGTGAATTGAAGTAATTCACATAATGTTGTCATATTTTTTTGTATAGTTGGTTTTCAATTTTTTCCTCGGAAAATCAAAATTGAAACATATTTTGATTTTAGGGGGAGTAAGAAAATTTTGAAAAATTTAAAAAAAATGAAAAATGAAAATGAGTTTTGTTGCAAAACAAGAGGAGATGATAGTAAATCAGTGGACAATCACAGCACGCTAATGAAATGTAATGCCTAATGTTATAAACGGTCTCACTGATGATGTGACGATAGGTTTTTGTACTTTTAGTAGATTTATTCGGGATATAAACCTAAAATTTTAAACTTGTGAAATTTGTGGGGAACACTACTTGGATATATAGGTAACCCCTGAAATCTCGTTTGAAAGGTCTCGTATTCTGATATACTAGGTGTTAATACTCTATGATGTCTGGGGTATTATTCCGGGACTTCTGCTGAACGGTAGTTCTGACCTAGTCCTTGGCTAATACTTTCCGCAAAATGCTTGAAACATAGCATTAAGCCCTCAGTTGATTAGACAATAAAATTGATAATCATCTGTTGTAGCTGAAAAGATCCTCTAAAGGGGACACACTGCTTAGTCGAAGCTGATATCTCTCTGCTGAACGGAAGTTCTGACCTGAGATCCCTCAGTTCTCGCATCTTTCCCCTAATTTATATAAAGACATCATTGTAGTGTTCATACCTGTAAGACTGAATATTGGGATTCTGGATACGGGAGTATATTCAAGAGGTGGGACACATGAATTGAACTAAGTTCATAAAACACCTAAATAGTATCCTGAATAGATTGAAAATTGTATGAAAATTTAAGAGGACAAATATATCGTCAATCTACGTGAATCGTTTAGAACTTAAAACGATTAAAAGCTTAATGGTGCTTGTGTGATGTCTCAAAAACTGATATGATCCTCTTGCACAATCTCTCAAAAATAGTGTTCATTTCTGTATTTTTCTAAATTCAAAAATCCAAAAATATTGTATTTTTGTTTGATATTTGAAAATTACAAAAAGATTTTCGACAACAGAGTGTGAAGAACTGATATTTGACATTTCAAGTGCTAAACATGTTGAACTTGTGGTTTGAGAGAGAGTGTAAAATTGTGAAGATTTGAAATGCAAATTTGGTTCATTAACTTGATGAATAAGTTGAATGGTAACCTACAGTTTGATCTTCATAATTTTTCTTATATAATTTGCCGATTCATTAAGTTGAATTGCAAAATTGTATTAGTTTGTAATAGTATGGTTGAGTTTTGCAGGTTTCTGATCCTGTTGCTACGAATAGCCAGGAGACATATCAGAACCAGGGGAGAGCTTAAACAGAGAAAGCCAGGAGTTGATTTCAATGGTGATAACGATTTCCAGACAGAGATCTCAGCATTATGTTAGGGGGAGTCTGATGAAAGTTAGAGCCAGAGAATGATCCAGGCATGTGATTCCAGGAAGGAATTCCTGAAGAAGATATTATTCCAGGCTGAGTTCCTGAAGAAGGCCGAACAAGATTGAAGAGTTGTGAATGTTTGAAGATTCTCACTGAAGATTCCTTCAATATTCTAGGGGGAGTCTGTTGGTGCAGTTGTCTGTCGACTACATCTTCGTTCGTGTCTTAGAATGATAGAATGATAAAGAGAGAGAAGCCCAAAGACTGATCAAGACTGAAGATGTGAAGATACAGCATGATGTGACTCGATAGTCGACTCCATCAACATCTGAGGGGGAGTCTGTTGGTGCACTACATCTGCTGATTCCGTCTTGTATCGAGTCAATGTCTTAGAACGTTAGATCTGGGCACGTAATACTAGAAATAGTGAAAATGTATAGGTTTTAGATGTTGGATCGCTTATAGAGTCAAATTAGATAGTTGGGCCGGTCATTAGTCATTTAGATACATGGACCGCTCGAATGGTCATGTTCTGGACCGCTTTTATGACAAGATGGTTGGACCGCTCGAGTAACATGTATGGGCCGCTTATTGGGCCTGTCCAATAAGCGGTTCCCAATCTCTATAAATAGCCTGATGAGCGATCCCAGTTGTAACAGTTGTAGAAATCGTGCCGAAGTGCTGCCGGTGCGAGATTTAAAGTGTAATCAGCGTCAAATCAGTAAAACAAGTAGTTAAAGTGATCTGCGTGCTATTTCTACCTTAGTTTCTTGTTATTCCGCACCTGAAACCAAGGAGAAAGCCTCTGAACGACTCGTTTGGGTCAGAATACGATCCTACAGATAAGTATCGTAAAAGGTCTTAAATTGACAAAGAACACCTTATTGGTTTTGAGGATAATCAAAGAAAAATGTCTACAAATACATTGTTTCATAGAAAACGTTTGTGATGAATCGTTCTTGACAGTCAACCGTTACGGAGATTTAAAGATCATAGTAAGTATAGTTATAAGTTAGTAGGAATTTGTTTTTTGTTATACTTGTCAGCAAATGGAATAAATGAATATATGTTTATAAAATATTACACGACTTTTCAGGTCATTCCAGCAGCTTATGTGAACAAAGTTTACTGTTACTGTCCAGTAAAAGATTCTTATAACATATACACAGCAGGTCAGTGTTGGAAAGTTGAGACCGAAAAAATAAATGCATGCTACATTTTTGCTAAAGGGTGTCCAGAGATGTTTGAATATATTGACATAGAAGACGGTGATATACTGATGTTGATGAAAACAAACAGCGAATTGTTTGACTTGACACTTTATCGTAGCGGAGTTGAGGTTGTTTTTAGAAAGAAGGAGACAACTAAAGACAACTTAGTTGTTGAAATACCTAAACACACATACTATGAACACTTCAACTCTGTAAGTAATTTAAAGTAAGTTAAAATGGTTTGCTAGTCAATACGACTTATTTACGGATGTTATAGTATAATAGATCTTCACTGATCAAGAAGACTCAATCAACCAATTGATTACTGGGGTAATGAGTTTACATATTTTTTATAATACAATATATTGATCCTCAGATGTTAATGAATTTTAAAAATCTTGGATGTAGATGAATGATGAGAAACATGAAGTGAATAAGAAAAGTGTTGGAAAAGAAAAGTTGAAGTCTGAAAGAAAGAGTTTTGTAAGTGAAGGAAATAACAACCAGACAAAAGAAGATGTAAATCTTTGAAACATAATAACGGATAAGTTATTTGTTCATATTATTATACATACTTAGTTGACGATTGTAGTTTAATTTTCTATAATGTTACGAGCTGTAATAACAGGTTAAAAAGAAAGGTAAACAGATTGCATCCGATTCTACATCTGAAAAACCTAAACAACTAATATGTTGTACAACTTATGATCATTCTACCGTGTCAGCAACTGGACGACAAACACGTGATCGTTTGGTAAGTTAAGCATAAGTTAAGAAAATATTCCAATAAATATTTCTTATACAATAACGTATATACTATATATATATATATATATATATATATTGAAAGGAAATGCATGTTTGTAATGATAAGGTTAACAAAAACGGGAAAAGAAGTGGGATGGCGTTGAAAGTAAGCAATGTAGACGAAAAACGTGTTTCACGTCAAAATGATGTTCAAGAAAGTGGTGCATATCGATTCAACAGGAAAGCAAATCATCGAATGGTATGTCATTTCTGTTATTTAATGAGAACAATTTACAACACCATTCATGAGGCTATTTATACGTACAGAATTACCAGTTAAACACATAACAATTGAACTTGGTTTGCAACAAAAAACCTTAAAACAGTTGTTTTTTTAAACAATAAAGTATAACTTCACTTATAGCCTTCATAGAATAACTATAATAGATAATACATACTAAATTATGTTTATTCGTAAATTAACAATTGATATTTGTTGTTGCTTGCAGTTATATCCAAACGGCTAATATACTTGTTAACTCTAACATTAATGAATGTCAGAAACATGGATGGGAAAACAGTTGTGAAGATAGTTAAGCGACAGAATGATGGAAATGGATTTAGGTATGCGATTGAAGGGTGGCGAAGTTTCATGAAGGAAAATGATATTAGCGCGGGTGACATTATGCATTTGACTTATGTAGAATCAGGAAACCTCCTCATGTTGACGCATGTGGATGCAGTCAACCAAGCTTAGCAGTTAACGTTATCTGCTAATGATGCAGATGTCTGCGTATATAAACTAATGCCTTTTGTTGTCATCGTTTGATGGTTTTTGGTTGGACATGTTGGTACAGTTTATTGTGTTTTTTTGGTTGGTTGGTAGTCTAACCTTGATGACAATTATTAGTATATTAGGGCATGGATGACATATTTTGTTTAGAATTATAATTTGTAAACGGTAGTCGAAGTTCATATTTAGTTATAAATTTAGTTGTGTTTTCCTGTATGCAACATTAGAAGTCTTATTGGTAATATTTCCGTCTTCCAAATACACTGCATATTTTAATATCATAATGACTTCTTATCCAACTATTAAGAACATCAATAAGTGTCTCCATAAATAAGTGTCTCCATATTTAAGATAATAATGACTTTTTTATGCGATTGCGATTAGAAACTACAACTATTCTTGTATTGTCATACATCAAATTGTGATACATACTAAATTAAAATCTTACATCTAATTCGCACAATTTAAAATGAATTAGATATTAAACGTAGAAATTAATAACACCATTAGATGAACTTAGATAAGATATATGAAAGTTAGATGTTTTCAAAGTGTTAAAAAAACTACCGATGACAAACAAACGTTGATTATATTTATTGGCATAAAATATTACACACCAAACATATTATAAACATAATAGAACAATTAAAATAACACGTTAATTTCGAATATTGATTCTCCATATACAAAAAAATACCAACCAAAAAAACAACCACAAACATAATACTATGTATATAACACAATGATAACAACAAACAACTAAATACAAAACCATAACTAAACATGTGGTGAAACTACAGTTTCAATATAGCTTGCACCTACAATGCCATGTATAAAGATGATAGGAAAAAAAACCATGCATCTTCTTTGCCCTTACGTTTATCTGGGCAACATCACCCCATTCATGTACTATAATTAATTTGTTATTTCCATCAATGTAGTGCATAGATGACCCTATCATCAACGGCATAAACACACGGGGTACAAAAGACACCACTTTCGACCAAGTATTATTTTGTAGATGCCACAATTGAACATCTACACTACACATTCCAATACTAACCACCATATGAAGTTCATCTCGTATAGTCACCAACTGACCTATAGATTCCACACTCAATGTATCTGGGTAACCTACATTTTCTATTACCTTCGACTCAACATCCAAACGAAGAACCGCTGTGTTACCCATACACCAGAATTTGGTCAGTACAAAATACAAACTTTTCCTACAAAACGTCCCAACGGACCGACTATAAATAACAATATCATATGGACTATCAATTAAGAACCTTGGAGTTGACCATGAACCTTCACTAAATGAATAAATGTTAACAGTCAACCTGAAATGAGTGCATTTAATGTGCATAATTTTGTAATCACCAGCAGAGTCAACACAAAACCCAAGACTATCATCATCCATAGTGTAAAATCCCTGATAATTAGAATTTCTCAGCATCTTGAACACATGAGTTAGTGGATTCCAAACAACCAAATCACCAGTATTACATAAGCAAACACATACCATGCCATCCAAACTTGCTAAAAAGATCACATTACATGGATGACAATCGAAGGGAATGTGAATATTATTGCCTAAAACACATCTAGGAGATGCAACATCAACATAACGAATCGCACACGATGATTTGTCAAGAACAATTATTTTCTGGTCACCTAATACTCGCAAGAAACGACAATTATTCTTAGCAAACTCAGGAGTTGAAAGATAGGCTAACCACTCTTTAGACACAGTCTTGCACCGTATAACCTCCTTTGCCGGAAGTCTTGGAAAAATCTTCATCAATATTAACAGAGATGGAAGATCCTTCATATTCACTTACGATTATACTTTAATTAAAAATACTGACGTTGATAGAGAGAGGAAGAAAACACATACGAAAAGCGATTCCTTTGAAAAATGAATACCTACATAGAAACTACCCCAATTAACAGTTGACACAGGTGAGTAAAAACTCCTAAAACTACGAGTAGTGGTGGTAAACGGTTTTCACATACTATGGGCAATAGGGGGTAAATTATCACACCCCTTTCTAAAGCGGAAGCACGAGGTGTGATCATGAAAGGTTTTCATTGCATACGATTGGTAAACATACTACATGCTCAAAAAAGTAACTTCAAACACCATTACCATTACATAGCGGAAAAACATAGTTTAAGTGTTTACATCACGTGACAACATTTTGTCTGAAAGTTTACAACTTTATTCAACTATAAACATAAACGACATCCAAGAGCATGAGTAAGACCGCACGCACATCCACTTTTAGTTACCTGAAATACATGTGAGTTTCGGAAAAACGTCAACATAATGTTGGGGTGAATTCATGCAGTTCTTGTATTGAACGTTTGTATACTTTGTATGAAAAACATGGTATGTATCTTGTATAAATCAAGTATTCTTGTATAAATCATGTATTCTCGTATAAATCAAGTATTCTTGTATAAATCAAGTATTCTCGTATAAATCAAGTATTCTTGTATAAATCAAGTATTCTCGTATAAATCAAGTATTCTTGTATAAATCAAGTATTCTCGTATAAATCAAGTATTCTGGTATGAATCAAGTATTTCTGTATGTATCATGTTGTTAATGGGTTGCAAGGCCATTAACATGTGACACGACATAGAAAGCAACCAAACCATAGGCATTTTTCTAGTTGTCGATTCACGACAGAGACACAAAAGCACTACTCGGTACTAGTTTTCACCAAGAGTGTGGCTGGCCGAATACCCATTAGATCTAACCTTTTGTTCTGCGGTCTTAGTATGTACACGATTAATGGTGCTTATGGTACCCTATTCGTGACACGATTTCTCGTATCATTCCTTAAAACGCATCATACTTGGTACTAGTTATCACCAAGAGTGCCTCTTGTTTTTGTATCCATCATACCATTTGTAAACATTGTAATATTTGTAACATGTATTTCACCCCCGAAGTTATAAAACTGAAAACAGTTAAAAGAAAAGGGGGAGCATGAACTCACAACTTTGCGTTCCTGCGTCATAAACTTCACCAGATTTGCTTATCTAGCGTCGTGACCTAAACGTGTTTTATTAACGTTAGTCACTAGACTTGTATCGCACAAGTACAAGTCACCATCTTTTATGTATTTGTTCTTGTGTTAAAAATAATTTATATTTTTAACTATGTATCTTACTTATATTAATATCTCAAAAATAAATATAAGTATCTTGTATTTTTCAACCGAATTATGTATTTTGTCCAAACTTCATTTCGTGTTCATAACTTGTCCAAGTTATTTATTCTATCAAGTAATATATTTTCATAAATATATATTTTTTTTTGTATTTGTCTAAGCATGTTGTATATGTATTTTTATATTTCTACTCCTTGAGAGTATTTAGTGTATTTTCAAGTCCTAATACATTATTACATGTAATACATACTACATACACTTAGTACAAATTTTGGTGATCAATAAATATATATATTTTTCTCAAAAATATACACACTTAATATCAATTTTAATCTTGAAGAAATCATCATTTCTTAACACAAAAATTAGGGAGACCTTGGTAAATATTTTTAGATACATTTTTAGGGAATAAGTTTCTCAAAAACTTATATTTTTCTAAGTGTCAAAATTTATAAAAATTTTGACATAGTTTCCCCTAAAAATGGAGGTTTCCCATGTTTTCAAAACATGTGTTTATTTTCTTTTTAAATCATCATCAACATCAATAACACAATCAAGTCTTACCATAAGCCTAGATCATGTAAATCACACTACATCATGAACTTGAAGTTCTTGTAAAAACTTGTAGTAACTTACCATGTTACTTAGTAGGTTTAGTTACCCTTAAAAACATGGTTATTTATTTGTAAATCACTTTCTTAAAAGATTTAGTTATTTACAACTTGTAAGATGATTTTTCTAAAAATATTTCTTTTGTATTTTTATTGTTATACATATGTTTCTAGTCATGTTTTGACTCTAAAAATATGGTTAGTTTATTTAGAAATCATGACTTTGTAAATCTCATAAATAAACTTGGTTTCTTGAGAAAATCATTTGGAAATCATCTATTTACAAGATTTGTATTTTGTTTAAATCATTTTTACATATGAAAATCACTTTCTTCATTCAAGTTCATGAAGACATAAGGTATGATGATCTTGGTCTCTCACAAGATCACCACTTTAATTTACTAGATCATGTGTTTAATCACAATCTAGTAGTTTCCATATGATGTCTAACATCACTAACACTAATAATAAATCAACAAGAAGTAAATCAACACAATCAACATATATTCTTATGTATTTAAGCTTATGTTAAAGATTCATGTTCATATTCTTTAGTGTTCTTGTGTTTAACAATATATATCATCTTTTAACCATCAAGATATGAAGAAATAAGAGATCATGAGGGCTCACCACTAGCAACAAGGCTAGGGAAGAATACTAGGACTTGAAGATGACAAAATGGTTGGATAAAAGCAAATGGAGGAGGTCCTTCAAGATCCAAGACCACCAAGCTTCACTATAGACCTTGTTACACCTTGTGTACACTTAAGATTGTATGAACATGAGATGATGATGGTGGTGAAGGGGGGGGGGTGGTCGCTGATGGCCATAGGTGGGAGAAGGGAGGAGGGAGGTGTGGTGTTGAGTGGTGAAATGGTGATGGTTATATTTATAATGCATATAAGATCTTTCATATCCTAGAGAATCCAAGAAAGATCTAAATATATCTTGGCAAGATTTGAAGGATTTAGCAAGATTTTACAAAATCAAAAGTGCCCCCCCCCATGACCGTCCACTATATGGGGGGGGGGGGTTAAGTGTAAATTACAATCCCTAATTACAATAATAAGTTAAGTTTCAAATGTCTTGGTTAGGGATTTAATGTATTGTTATGTTATAAGGGGTTTTATGGTGTTCGGGGACCATAACTAGCTCAGAAATAAATAAACAATGCTTCTAGTATAATTTTGATGTTCCGGGTAATGTCCGGTTGTTCGGTTAAATACCGGTTCGTTAAAGTGCTAAATTGCACCGTTTAGTGTCCTTTATGTATCCTTTTGTAACACTTTTAATTCCCGACACTTAGGGAAGTATTCTGGATGATAAAACTTGAATTCTGCATAATATTTTGAGGTTATAAAGCTGATTATAGCTGAATGAGTTAATTACTGTTTTCGTCCCTGTGGTTTGTCAAAAATCACTATTTCAGTCCATTAGTATAAAAATTGCGATTTCAGTCCCTGTGGTTTCACTTCGTAACCATTTTAGTCCACCTCGTAACCATTTCAGTCCCTGTACTAACAGAATAAAAGGATTGAAATGGTTACGAAAGTGAAACCACAAGGACTGAAATGGTTACGAAAGTGAAACCACAGGGACTGAAATCACAATTTTTAAACTAATGGACTGAAATAGTTATTTTTGACAAACCACAGGGACGAAATCAGTAATTAACTCTAGCTGAATTCTGTAAATTTCTGCACTTAAAGTGCGTTTCGTGTGCTTTTTAATGCGTATTTTGGCTTCCGGAAAGTCTATATATAAACCCTTCTATGTACTCTTGGGTTTTAATGTATTCTTGACGTTGGACCTACACCTAGGCCCTAATTCTTTTGTCTGACTGTTTTCTGTAGATTTGTTGACACAATGTGTCTTACCGGTGAGTTTACTAGTATTTCTGACGCAACGCTGTTCATTAATGCATAAAGCAATATCTTGTAGTATAAAACGTGCATAAATTCACTTGTATAGTATGTAATCAGACAATGTTGACATTTAAGCACATAATTGTAGTCATTAAATAATAATTAAAGTGTACTGAAATTACCGGTTTGGTGCCAGTTGTCACAGTCTCCCCCCGTTAAAAGAATTCCTTCCCGAAATTCAGGCTGATCTATCCCTCGCAAGAGTTTTCTTGAACAGGTGGGGGTACTTTTCTTTGAACTGGTCTTCACGTTCCCACGTGTACTCGGGTCCGTGCTTAGAGTTCCAACGTACTTTGACAAGTTTGACACTGCTCCTTCTAGTCTTGTTGACTTTCCAGTCTGTAACCTCAACGGGTTGTTCTGTAAATCGGAGGGTGTCATCAATATGCACTTCATCATCAGGGATGATCACGTTTTCTTGTGTTGGACTCTTCTTAAGGTTGGATACATGGAACGTATCATGTACTCCATTAAGTTCTTCCGGTAATTCCAACTTGTATGCCACGGTACCAATTCTTTCCAAAATCTTGAATGGTCCGATGTATCGGGGATTCAGCTTCCCACGTTTTCCGAATCTTACTACGCCCTTCCAAGGTGAGACCTTTAACAAAACCTTGTCTCCCACCTCGAATTCTAGTGGTTTTCGTCTTCGGTCAGCGTAACTCTTTTGTCGATCTCGAGCCGCCTTAATGCGCTCTCGGATCTGCATAATCTTGTCGGTTGTCTCTTGTACAAGTTCAGGACCAACCATTCGTTTATCTCCAGCGTCTGCCCAACATAAAGGCGAGCGGCACTTGCGGCCATACAGAGCTTCGAACGGTGCAGCTTTTATGCTTGTATGATAACTGTTATTGTAGGAAAACTCAACTAAAGGTAGATGAGTATCCCAGCTGCCGCCTAAGTCCATAGCACAAGCGCGAAGCATATCTTCCAGCGTTTGTATGGTTCGTTCGCTCTGGCCATCTGTTTGCAGATGGAAGGCCGTGCTTAGATCTAACTGAGATCCAAAGGCTTCCTGAAAGGATTGCCAGATTCTTGAGACAAAGCGTCCATCTCTATCTGAAATAATTGAGATAGGCACTCCATGACGTGCCACAATTTCTTTTAAGTATATTTTCGCAAGCTTTCTAGTGCTATCATTCTCTCGGATTGGTAGGAAATGCGCAGATTTCGTTAATCGATCAACTATCACCCATATCATATCATGCCCACTCGGGGTCCTGGGTAATTTCGTTATGAAGTACATCGGGATTTGCTCCCACTTCCACATGGGTATCTCTGGTTGTTGCAGTAGACCGGACGGTTTCTGATATTCAGCCTTAACCTTAGCACAAGTTAGGCACATTCCAACATAGACAGCAACATCGCTTTTGTGTCTCGGGCACCAATAATATTCTTTCAAGTCTTGATACATTTTTTCCGATCCTGGATGGATCGAATATCTCGATTTGTGTGCTTTATCAAGGATGACTTCTCGAATATTGCCATAGAGCGGAACCCGAGTACGCTTCTTAAAGTATAAGGTTCCCTCTTTATTTGGCACCTGACGGGTGGTCCGTAGGACAACCCTTAAGTGCCTTAAAAAGATTAAAATCCCATGCTTTACACGTTTAATTGTTTGAACTTGGTAACTACTAGTTGTTTGTGTTTCAGGTACAAACGGGAGCTTAAAATGGAAGCAACACGGGGAATAAATAAAAAAATCAATTTTTGGAATTGAAGTATTAAGAGGATAGCATGATAGAGGACGAAATTACGAGAACGTAGGCGAAAACGGTGAAGAAAACGGAGTTGAAACGAAAAAGTTATGCTGAAAACAAGTTTTTAGGTTGAAGCCTACCATAAGCTACGTCAAGGGCCGTAGCTTACGGCGCCGACTGACAAAAATTGTCACCGTAAGCCAGTTTTAACCCACCGTAGGCCATTTCAAGCCACCGTAAGCTACGATGGCCACCGTAGCTTACGGTGGAGACTGACGTGAAACTTGTAACTCCCTCATTTAAGGTTGTTTATGGTGCCTTTTCATCATCCAATCATTCCCAACAGTTTTGGAGCACTTCTTGGGCGATTTTGGCTGGTTTTTCTTGGTTCAAAACAATCTCTAAACAATTGGTTGGTGTTTTTGATTCACATGAACATTAAAACTTTTGTTATGATGTTGCTTCAAGCCATGAGTGGCTAAACACTTGATGATTGTCCTGGATTGAAGGTTTGATGAGACATTTCATGTTTGAGTTTTCTAATTTCTAGAATAACAATATTTATCTTTATGATTCGTTGTTGTGGTGTGTGATTGTTTGTTAGTAACGTGTTGATTCTTACGTTGAACTAATTAGAAACCATACGTTCTTGGTGCCGTTGGCAATCGAGATATCATGGGTATAGTTAGGCTTGGGTAATGGTTGATTGATCATCGGGTAACAACCTCACGTTCTAGGAATCTGAGTACTTAGTTCCCTTTCATCACTGCAAGTAATCACACATGAGCTATGTCTATGTAGTTCTTTCTAGTGAAATGATAATATGAATGTCGAAACAAACCGGAAATCTAGGATGATCATTTGTCTCTAATTTGCTTACAACCAAACTTTTCTCTTGCAATTTAATTAGTTTAATCTAGTCTAAAACCAATTCACTCATATAAATTCTCAAATTTTTTTTCTATTGCAATTAGATTAATTTAGTTAAATTAGACAAACTTTCAAATAACACATATTCCACAAACTCCCTGTGTTCGATACCCACTTGCCACTATCTATATAGTTGTTATTGGGATTAAATTTGCGTGTACCTACGACATCACGTCAAATTTTGGCGCCGCTGCCGGGGAGTAGTGCGCAACGTGTGTTATTTTTTTTTCTTTTTAAGTTTGTTATTTTTCTGGTTTACACTGGGTGTGTTAGTGTGCAGGTATTGACAGGTGCATGCGTACTAGGAGCTCTCACAAGCTATCACCATTGGCGTTTGATCCGGAAATTGAGCGAACATTAAGGGGATTAAAAAAAAGAGTTACCAAGAGAAGTACGATTACGGTGATTATTATGAATATTCCCAACTTTCATATGAAGGCCCTCAGATGTACGATCAAGACTATTATCATGCTCAGTATACGTTTGATCAGTATGGTTATGAATGGGTAACCCAACAACCTACTTTGCACTATTAGTCACATAAATCTGAAAGTCTTGACGAGATGATGAGAAAGAGACACATGGTTCAGGTTGAAAAAGAATTAATAAAACCTCATTTGTCAATGGAAGAACGAGCAGAACTTTTGGAATGGAAATATGATTTGTTACCAAAAGAGGTGAAAGAGATGAGGCCAGGGACGTCGATATTGGGAAAACGTCAAGCAAAACAACACTGGATATATGTGCAGATTGAACAAATGACACCTATGGGTGATGTAGAAGAAAATGTTGTGAGTCCTCCCGAACTTGAAACTGAATTATTAGGGCCAAATGAGGAATATACAATTGAAATTATTGTGGAGGAACCACCTATGGAAAGCAAAGTTGAGGGCCTTTTACTTGATGAACCAATCAAAGTTGATTACAACTCTCCGGCTGTGGTGGTTATGGAAACCAAGAGTGTTAAGGATGCATGTTTAGAAACTAGGAAGGTGGCACTTCATGATGTGGGAGATTTCATTCATAAGTTATGTTTATGGGAGAGTTTGGGTTTGTTAGGCACAGAAAACGAAGTAGTGAAGTGGAGAGTAAACTACCGAGCATTTGTTGGAAATTCGGTAGGAAAATGTGGATTTAAAGAATTTTGCAAAGAAAGATGGGACGTGACAAAGCACACACACAATAGAAGAATCAAACACCGTGCTTACATTAGCAACGAAAAAGGTAAATGTGCATTGAGACCACCTTGAGACATATCAGGTACGGTCGGGCTGAAGACCTAAACTTTAGCGCTACTTGGGAGGCAACCCAAGGTGTTTTTAGATAAGTGTGAGGAAGATGTGCGGAGAGTTGTGTGAAGGTGATGATAGGAAGTCGGATTATCTACAACATCTGTTGTGTCAAACTTCACCAGGTCAATGTACTCTTTCCTTAGTCTTGTTATGTTCTTTAGTATTAAAATATTGGTATTAGTTGTTAAAAAAAAAAGAAAAGAAATTTGGGATTTGAGAGTATTAGCGAAAGCTAATGTTTTTGGGTTAAAGGCGATCCTTCCCTCAAAGCCATACATCGGGACAATGTATCCCAAGTGTGGGGATGGGGGAAATTTTTTATAGTTTTAAAAATTTTGTAAATCCGAGCGAAAATTGTTAAAATTTGAAAACTTGATATTGTTCCACTTGACACACCGACACCCATTCCTAGTCATTTCTTGGTGAGTGTTTGAGCCACATATGATTATTATAGATATTTCTTTGTTTTGAGTGGCGGTGTGTGTATTGTGTTAATAGAACTTGTGTATGAATTCTTGTTAAATCCTAGAGTTAGCATGCTTTTGAAAATGATAGGGGACTTTTAGGTAACCTCGTCTAGATGTGTGAGAGTGTGGGAATTAGGGGTTGGACCTCATACTTTACATATATGAGCTTGGTATTGTGAGGGGTGGGGGTTTGGTCTTTAGAAAGCCATGTTTGAGCCTTATACCATTCGGTTGTGACCCAAACTTACTTCCTACAAAATTTTACCTATTGAGATGACCCAGATTAAGAGATTTAGTATGTAGTATTGATGTTCTTGTATATATTGTTGAGTTTGATGTGTTATGAAAAATGAAAAAAAAAAAGAAAAAAAAGGAGAAAGAGAAAAATATGAAAAAAGAAGTATTTAGTTGCAATAGTAGTTGAGAATGTTGAAGAAGTTGTGTATATATTTGATGGTTGCTTTGTTTAGTGGTAGAAATAAAAACCGGGTCAAATCAATTAGCTCTCGCATATATATTCCTCCATTTTCCTACCTTTGCACCTAGCCCCGTTACAACCCGTAGGTCCTTTTGATTCATAAGCATGCTAAATACTCAATAGGAGGAGACTTGATTTTTATACAAGCTTATTGTCGCACAAACACACACACGCATTGAGTGGGTTAGCATTATGTCCTAATATTTCTTGTCACCGAGAGTTTTTTTTTTTGTGAGAGTTGTGTTTTGTGGTATGATTGAAAGTTAGTAAAAGGACGACACTTTAGCTTGGTTTGCACGATTGGTCGCTTGTGGTTGAAAATAGTTTTTGAATAGGTTGCTTGGGACAAGCAACGGGTAAGTGTGGGGATGTGACGGGTGGTCCGTAGGACAACCCTTAAGTGCCTTAAAAAGATTAAAATCCCATTCTTTACACGTTTAATTGTTTGAACTTGGTAACTACTAGTTGTTTGTGTTTCAGGTACAAACGGGAGCTTAAAATGGAAGCAACACGGGGAATAAATAAAAAAAATCAATTTTTGGAATTGAAGTATTAAGAGGATAGCATGATAGAGGACGAAATTACGAGAACGTAGGCGAAAACGGTGAAGAAAACGGAGTTGAAACGAAAAAGTTATGCTGAAAACAAGTTTTTAGGTTGAAGTCTACCGTAAGCTACGGCAAGGGTCGTAGCTTACGGCGCCGACTGACAAAAATTGTCACCGTAAGCCAGTTTTAACCCACCGTAGGCCATTTCAAGCAACCGTAAGCTACGGTGGCGGTGGAGACTGACGTGAAACTTGTAACTCCCTCATTTAAGGTTGTTTATGGTGCCTTTTCATCATCCAATCATTCCCAACCGTTTTGGAGCACTTCTTGGGCGATTTTGGTTGGTTTTTTTTGGTTTAAAACAATCTCTAAACAATTGGTTGGTGTTTTTGATTCACATGAACATTAAAACTTTTGTTATGATGTTGCTTCAAGCCATGAGTGGCTAAACACTTGATGATTGTCCTGGATTGAAGGTTTGATGAGACATTTCATGTTTGAGTTTTCTAATTTCTAGAATAACAATATTTATCTTTATGATTCGTTGTTGTGGTGTGTGATTGTTTGTTAGTAACGTGTTGATTCTTACGTTGAACTAATTAGAAACCATACGTTCTTGGTGCCGTTGGCAATCGAGATATCATGGGTATAGTTAGGCTTGGGTAAGGGTTGATTGATCATCGGGTAACAACCTCACGTTCTAGGAATCTGAGTACTTAGTTCCCTTTCATCACTGCAAGTAATCACACATGAGCTATGTCTATGTAGTTCTTTCTAGTGAAATGATAATATGAATGTCGAAACAAACCGGAAATCTAGGATGATCATTTGTCTCTAATTTGCTTACAACCAAACTTTTCTCTTGCAATTTAATTAGTTTAATCTAGTCTAAAACCAATTCACTCATATAAATTCTCAAATTTTATTCTATTGCAATTAGATTAATTTAGTTAAATTAGACAAACTTTCAAATAACACATATTCCACAAACTCCCTGTGTTCGATACCCACTTGCCACTATCTATATAGTTGTTATTGGGATTAAATTTGCGTGTACCTACGACATCACGTCAGCACCATATATTTCAACATACCCCGGAGGTATTCAGCTCTACGATTCTCCATCTTAAGGGCTTCTTGTTATGCGTCATGAATGTGTGTAGTGAGGTTCGTCCGAATAGTCATTTCCAACGCCCGAACCCTTAGGGTCTTAACCCTTTCTTTTCGACTTAATGCGTCTGCTACAACGTTTGCCTTTCCAGGATGGTACTTAATCTCACAGTCATAATCGTTTAGCAGCTCGACCCATCGTCGCTGACGCATGTTTAGTTCCTTCTGATCAAGTATGTGTTGTAGACTTTTGTGATCTGTGAAGATTGTACATCGAGTACCATATAAATAGTGTCGCCAGATCTTCAAGGCGAATACCACCGCACCTAGTTCCAAGTCGTGCGTGGTGTAATTCCTTTCATGTACCTTCAATTGTCTTGAAGCGTAAGCGATGACTTTTTGGCGCTGCATAAGCACGCAACCCAAACCTTGTCGTGAAGCGTCACAGTATACCACGAAGTCTTCAGTGCCTTCGGGCAAGGATAGTATCGGTGCATCGCATAGCTTATTTTTGAGTAGTTGGAAGGCTTCTTCTTTCTTATCACCCCAGTCGTACTTCTTGTCTTTCTGCGTAAGGGTCGTTAGCGGTTGAGCTATCTTTGAGAAATTCTCGATGAATCGTCGGTAATAGCCCGCTAAGCCCAAAAATTGTCGAACTTCAGTTGGAGTTTTGGGGGCTTCCCAATTCTTTATTGCTTCAATCTTGGATGGGTCTACATGAATGCCCTTTTCGTTCACAACGTGACCAAGAAACTATACTTCGCGAATCCAGAATTCGCACTTTGAAAACTTTTCATAAAGTTTCTCTTTCTTCAGTAGTTCCAAAATGGTTCTGAGGTGTTGCTCATGCTCTTCTTTTGTTCGGGAATAAATCAGGATATCATCGATAAATACAATCATGAATTTGTCGAGATATGGTTTGCATACGCGATTCATCAGATCCATAAATACTGATGGCGCGTTCGTCAATCCGAATGGCATCACAAGGAACTCTTAATGCCCATAACGTGTTCTGAATGCAGTCTTTGGCATGCTTTCCTCTTGAATCCTTAACTGATGGTATCCGGATCGAAGATCGAGCTTGGAATAGTAGCTTGATCCTTGCAACTGATCAAATAAGTCATCAATCCTCGGTAGTAGATACCGATTCTTGATTGTGAGCTTGTTCAGTTCTCTGAAATCGATACACATCCGCAGTGTTCCATCCTTCTTCTTCATGAACAATACTGGAGCTCCCCAGGGTGAGAAGCTTGGCCTTATGAATCCTTTATCCAACAACTCCTGGAGTTGTGTAGATAATTCTTGCATTTCGGATGGTGCAAGCCGATAGGGTGCCTTGGCTATAGGATCCGCTCCAGGAACCAAGTCTATATGAAATTCGACTTGTCATTGCGGAGGTAGTCCTGGCAGATCTTCTGGAAAAACATCAGGGAATTCCTTCACCACGGGAATGTCTTCGAGTTTCGGCTCCTCAGCCTTCTTGTCTACAACATGTGCCAGGAAAGCGACGCATCCTTTCCTTAGGCACTTTTGTGCTTTCATGCAACCGATGATTCGCAGAGGCGCATCTCGTTTTTCTCCATGTACGATGAGAGTTTCATCATTCGCCAAAGGGATGCGAATGATTTTCTCATGACAAATAACTTCAGCTTTGTTCTTGGACAACTAGTCCATTCCGACCACTACATCGAAGCTACCCAATTGAATAGGTAAGAGATCGATGTAAAATCTTCATTCACCAAGTTCCAATGTGCAGCCTCTAACAACTTCGCCTGATTCAACAAGTTTACCATTGGCTAGCTCTATAGAATAAGGAATATCTAATATACTAGATTCTATCCCAAGCATACGTTTAAATTCCACAGACATGAAACTGTAATCGGCACCAGTGTCAAATAATATGGATGTAAAGTGATTGTTAACGAGAAACGTACCGGTGACCACATTAGGGTCCTCGCGTGCGTTCCTTGCTCCAATCACAAATGCTCGAGCCTGAGCGTTGTTTCCCCCTGGGCAATCTTTCATGAAATGATCCTTGCTTCCACAACTGAAGCATCCTTGGTTATGCCTAGCCCCATTCCTATTCCGGTTACCATGTCATTTCCATTTCCCCCATTATTTCCAGCACCGTTGCGGTTTCCATTCCCGTTCCTATTTCCTTTTCCCCAACAATCCTCAGCATGGTGACCCAGTTTTCTACACTTGTCGCATTTTGGAATGCGACAAACCCCTTCGTGATGACGCTTGCAATTGTTACAGATGGGCAGAGTGCCCAGGTATCTTTTGGCAGGAGCGTCATTCATGGTTGCAAGAGTTTTCGCCTCCTGAGGCGGGTTAGTGTCACGCTTCTTGTTGGAACCCTTGTTGTTACATGTCGCTTGATTCAGGTTCGCATGCTTCCTTTTCTTGTCACCAGAGGCCTCAGCATGCGTCTCGGTCTTTTCAGTAGGATTCAGCGACAACTTCTTCATACGGACAGCATCTTCAGTAAGGCTGACAGCCAGAGTTACAGCCTCAGTGATTGTTGCGGGTTTGGCCGAAGTTACCATGCTGCGAAATTCTGAGGCCAATCCCCAGATGTAGCGTTCAACGCGCTTAAATTCAGGAGTCACCGTGTAGGGAAGCACTCTAGACAGATCGTGGAACCTTTGAGTATAACCAGTAATGTCAGCACCTTCCATGGTCAAGTGCCAGAATTCCGTCTCCACCCTTTGGAGTTCAGCACGGGAGCAATACTTTTCTCTTATTTTCTCTTTCAGTTCATTCCAAGTCATGCCATACACGGCATCATCACCCAGAGTTTGGACTTGCAAGTTCCACCAAGTTAGAGCTTCATCAACAAACAACCCAGTAGCAAAAGTGACTTGCTGATCCGCAGTACACTTGCTCATACGGATAGTGGCCTATGTCTTCTCCGTCCAGCGTACAAAACCACTGCACCTCTAGTGCCGTCGTAGTTCAGTGGTTTGCAGTCGAGGAACTGTTTGAAAGTGCAGCCCTGAGCTGCGTTTCCTCCAAATGAATCTCCATTCCCATTACATCTTGCATTGCTTGGTCCTCCATTGTGCCCAGCACGGTTTGCCTCGTACTGGGCGATAGCTACAGAGATCCTTTCTTCCAGTAGAGCGTCCAGCTCTTCAGCAGTTCTTGGCAGTAGGGGAGGAGGAGGTTGATCACAAGCGTTCACAGCTCTTCTGGGTGCCATGTTCTGACAGAACACAACACAATAGGGTTAGACATTTGTTTGATATCGTCATATGAGACAGTAACAGTATATATACACAGGCATATACCACATAAGTGACATCAAACAATCCGCCAAACGTATCAATTCATACAGCAACAAGCATACATAAATAGATAAATACTGTTATGTCATAAGATATTCACAGTGGCGGTTCTTGTCTTTATACCCTAAATCATTACTCCAAAAGAGTATTTAATAGGCTGGTGTAACACCTCGAAAATTCATGTCCAATAATGTATTGACACGTGTCATAAGCTTTGAACATGTGCAAGATTACGTATGAAGGACTAAAGTTGACAAACAAGGAAAGTATGTGAACGTAAGGGTTCAAGATGTCAACATCGGATAAATATATCTTTCAATAACCCTACATGATGTTTATACCCTTAAACGAATAAATCATGGATCATACGAAGCCAATTGTGAAAGAAAGTGAGGAATTACAAACTACAGGGGCTAAATGTGTCAACATGTTTAAAGTATACCTCTGAGTGATCTTTTAGCAGACCCAAAGCTTTGTAATGGTTAATTATACTCACAAGAATGTGTGATAAAAATTTCACAAGGTTTCGATAAAGTATGAGAAAGTTATGACAATATTCATATGTGAGGGGTTAAAAGCGTCAAAACGCAAAAGTATGTCAATTCGTAAGGTTTCGGACCTTCCGGAATATGACCATGAGTTTAGTATACTCTAATTAACCTTTAGATAGCTTAGATATAGGCTTAGAGGTGTTTGGTGCGCAAAAATAAACTTTTATGTCATGCAGGGACTAAAAGTGTCAAAAAGTGCACAAGTTTGCACTTTCACGCATATCTTGCATTCTGAATATCCCCGGACACCCAAAAATTTATGTAAGCACTAAAATATTTTATTTTAGTGTTTGGCTTGATAAAATTCCATTCGTCGCGTAATTTGGATCGTTTTAAGCGTCCGTCCGTGTTTCGTCGTAATTAGCCGAACAACGGGACCGTACGACCAAACGAACTGACATCCGGCATATTTTTGAGCATGTTTCATGTTCCCTATGCTTAGGCATCATTAAAAATGGTTTAACGGGCCTCAAATGTGTCGGAAATGACAATTGGGAGTGCAGGGGCCAAAACTGTCATTTATTGAAAGTTCCCATGTGCAGACAAGGCCCTTACGGACCGTATGCAAGGCCTTACGGTCCGTATAGAGGTGCCAGCAACCAGATTTTGAAAACCAGCCTTGGTTTTGCTCTTGTCTCTCAATCCTTGAATCTAGGGGCTGCCCATTGTTTTGTAAACTATGGGTATGAAGTGTAGGGCTGAGATTGAAGCACGATTATCAATGAACGATCCTAACGGCTCTCAAAATCCTATAAATACCCCCCTTGATCATTGTTCTCATTGCTCATTTCCTTCCAATTTTGCTCTCGAACACTCAAATCTGAGGAGCCTGATCAAGGGAACCTCCTTTTGAGTGATCTTCAAGTCCTTTGGACAGGACTTTTGTAAGTGTTTCCTTTCATGCTTAGTTATTTATTTAGCGTTTAAACCGAAAAGTCAAGCGTTATCGATAAACACTTTGACTTTTAATCGGTTGAGCCATGGTTCGCGTTGAACATGGCTACGTGATCGTAATTAGGTAGGTGTTTAACCCTCTAAAGGGCATCTCCTAATTACCACGTTTACATAGTTTAATTGTCGGGTCAAATTAAAGTTAATCGGGTTTGTTTTAAATAAAATTCATAACTAATGATATAAAAGTTATAAAAATCAGTTTTGTCACTTAATGACTTGATAAATATTAGTTGAACATGTCTAAGCATGATTCAACCCGACAATTCTAAGTATAGGCTCGGTTCGCGACCGAAAGTCGCAAAGTTTGACCTTTGCTTTGACTTTCAGTTCTGACCCGAATTAGCTTGAGTTATTTATGCCTTAGGGTCCTTTGTGATCATGTTATATGATAGTATAACCCCCCAAAGTTATACTACTTGGTTCTTTAGAATTAAAGACCATCGCATGTTTCCATAATGCCTAAATGTGACCATAATGCCCCTTTAGTGTTAAAACAAGATTTTTGAAGATGTGAAAGGACTAAAACCTTTATTACTGACCTATAAGCGTGTCCATAAAATTTCACATCAGTTTGAGGTCTAGATTAGGAGATATGCTCATTAGCGTAATTAAGAAGCTTTTCGGTAAATTAACCGTATGATTAGCATATAGCCTATCTAAACCCAATTGTTGATACCAAACTTATTACCCACTGATGTAATATAATATTTTAGGATTTTTGAAGATTTTTATTTATTTTTAGGCTGATCATAACCTAGAATTCTAAGCTTAATTCGGTAGTTGTCGGTTTTACCCTTTAAGCCATAAAATGAGTTTTACCAAATCTTTTGATACCAAATCTTTTTCTACTGATATAATATGATAATTAGAATATGTTAAGCCTTCTGAAATAGTAAAAATATCAGCTTTCCTTTAAGAACCCGGAAATAGCTTAAAATCGCCTTTTAAGCGTTTTTAACGCATAGTATGTATTAAAACCATTTTAGGTGTATAAGACTTGATACCTACTGATGTTTTAAGTAAACTTTCATACTTTGGCAGTAAGCAAAAGACTTAAACTCAGAATTCTAGTTTTGACCTTTTAAGCCTATGTGAAATTACCAAAATGCCCTTAAGATGCATAGTTTGGTTATAAGTGATAAATTTCACATATAGGTTATACCCTACTGATGTAACGTAGTAAATTAAGTATTTTTACTGATATAATCAAACCCGAAACTCATATTACTATTTAACCTCTTTTATAACCTTTAAAATGACCAAAATACCCCTACGGGGCATAAATTGGTTTTTAAACTCGTTTTGAGCATAATGGAAGATATCCTACTGATATCACAACATATCAAAGGCATATTAACTTATGGAACATGTTCATGACTCTTATGGTTACCCGTTATGCATGTTTCGCGTTCGGATCGGCCTATGTGACTAGTTTGCATATATAAGCCGAAACGGGTCAAACCAAATAGTTTTTGTCTCAATATTCAGAATGTGTTTAAGTTACCCATATTAAACAAGTATACAAGCTTGTTGGGTCAAAACCACATTCTAAGCCGGTCTTCGCTTTATCATGCGTTTGAACCGTGCCTTCCTTTGAAAACTAACCGGTCTAAAGCTTAGGCTAAATTAAAGACTCGTTAGGATTCTAATAGGTTATTAAAACCTTCGTTCCAGATTAGGAGCCCAGTAAAAGCTATCTGTACTTTCTGATTTGATATACGGCTGGGATTGAATTTATATTCAGCTCAGGTAAATACTCTTAACTTATTTTCCCTATACGGGCTTGGGATACGGTGCTATAAAAGTACCGCTTGGTCGGGTGTATGTAGTCATTTAAATCGGATTGTGATTGATGTATTTACATAACCTGTTTGATATGTATTATTTGGTGTATAGCCCTTGGGGGTTAAATGACCATGTCCCGGATATCCTTGGCATCATTCATAAAATGGCCACGACCTAAGCACGGGGTGTAGGCGTACACCTGACAGCTGCATTATGTAAAAACTGGTATCCCACTATAAGGAATCGACCTTGTGGGCATTATACCTGTAGCGTGTCAGTTAACTTAAGTCCGGCCCTACAAACCGGCCCTAATAGACGACAAATGAGTAAAACTGTATACGAGATTATTTTGAATAATTGTCCCAAGTTATAAAATATTTTTGCCGAAGTGCATTTAAATCAATTTTCAAACTCTTTTCAAAATGAGTCAGTTAAGTTGTATTTACCAGTGCAAACTGACGTATTTTCCAAAAAAGGCTAAGTGCAGGTGCTAGACGAAATAGGCTGGCTACTCCAGGCATCATTACTCAAGTCTCGCAAGCTTTAGATGTCAAAGTCTGTTGAACAGTTTTCCTTTTTATTTGATCCGCCTGTGGATCTGTTTCAACTGTGTTGTAATACTCAAACATTACATTTTGTTTAGTTGAAATAAATCTATATCTTTTGCTTCCGCTGTGCATTTTATATGTTGTGTTGTTTGACTATGATGATATCAATGACGTCACGATACTCCCCACCGGGCCCACCGGTGACACGTGGAAAATAGGGGTGTGACAGGTTGGTATCAGAGCCAACACTGAGTGAATTAAACACTAGCCTTTTGTGTTTAATCTCAGTTACACAATTGCACATTCTCGAGTCTAGACAAGAACATAGGACTAATCCTAATTCGTTATATTTTTGTCTCCTTTGTTATTTTCTGATTAGCCCTTGCATGGGCAAGTCATTTTGATAGAAGTCCCGTTTAGGGCAACCATATACTTGTCTAAATATAATAGGATGATTAGATTCCTAGATTATAAGATCTACCATTGTGATAAAATGGCAAAATCTAAAAGGACAAGACCTAGCCATATGTCACCTTAAGACAGGGCCAAGATGGTAGTTCCTCAATTAGATTCAGATCCTTGTTAACATCTCAAATTAGGATTGCTCTGCGTTTAATATTAAAAGAATCTTAAAGGTAAAACCTAGCCTAAATGTCATTGTAGACATGGCCAAGATGGTAAAAACCTATTCAAAAGATTCAAAACCTTGTTAACATCAGTTGCATGTTAATATGCTTGACCAAGTGTGATTCGATAAAATCACATAAGTCATTATTAAAAAGGGTTATTCTGAATTCCTTTATTTATATAATCATCCCTTAAGGATGAAGTGCCCACGGGCTATAATTAGCGTCCTCTGGGACTAAAGACAGTGGTAGCCTGCAACTCCCTGTCAAGAAAAGGAAATGAACTTTGATTCAACCTTAATACCTCGATTCTATAAAATCCTGGTTTAATAATTAAATCTGTCTATGTGACTAGGCCTTTTGTGCTATTATATATAATTTAGGGTTATCCTGTAAAATTAACTAAAATGTGTATTAAAAACCATGGTTAACAAATCGTTTAAAACGATAGAACTGTATAAGCTTCCGTATAAACCTCGTCCTCATTTGATTTTATGTAGCAATTAAAGCTACATGGCAAGGTCGGAGGAAGTGAACAGTCATTGTTTAGAAAGCCACGATAATGATAGGGTTAATATAACCAAAGGAGAGCTCCGTACACTGATTGATACAGCTGTATCTAAAGCTGTAAAGGAGCAATTCAAGGAGGTTAGTGAGACGTATAGTAGAACTTCTTCGGTACCCCACTCTAAGTCTGTTCCTAAGACTCATTCAGAAGCTCATAGCAAGCCACCCTCGAAGAAGGATGGACCTAAGAAAGAGGATGTCGAACATTCCTCAAACCAACATAGTGTTCCATCCAAGAGAATAGTGTTCGATGATGAGCCATGTACCAAGTCTTGTACTTATAAGTACTTTGTTTCCTGCAAACCCCGGGATTTCACTGGGGAGAAAGGAGCAATTGATTGTATGACTTGGTTAGATGAAATGGAGACTATTGTTGATATCAGCGGTTGTGCTGAAAGGGATATAGTGAAGTATGTATCCCAATTGTTCAAGGGAGAGGCACTGGCATGGTGGAAGTCTCTCATTCAAGCTGCTGGGAAGATCCCACTCTATAATATGTCATGGGAGCAGTTTGTTGTTCTCATTAAGGAGAACTATTGTCCACAGCATGAGGTGGAAAGGATTGAATCAGATTTCTTATCTTTGGTGATGCAGAATTTAGATTGTCAAGCTTACCTCACCAGTTTCAATACCATGTCTAGATTGGTTCCTTACTTGGTGACACCAGAGCCCAAGAGGATTGCTCGCTTCATCGGGGGTCTAGCCCCAGAAATCAAAGCCAGTGTTAAGGCTTCGAGACCTACTACTTTTAGATCAGTTGCTGATCTATCTCTATCCCTCACCTTGGATGCGGTCAGGTTAAGATCGCTCAAGAACTCTGAAGAGAGTAAGAGGAAGCGTGAGGAGGATGGCTCACGAGGGTCTGAGAAGAAGCACAAGGGAAACCCTGAGTCCAAGAAGTTTGGGTCTGGAAAAGGTAGTCAGCGAGCAGAGGAAAAGCCAAAGTGCTCGACTTGCCAAAAACGCCACTTTGGAAAATGCAGGCTTGAGACCAAGTCTCAATCAGGATCACCTGCATGTGGGTTATGCAAGTCTAAGGAGCATAAGACTATTGATTGCAAAAGGATCAAAGATGCTACCTGCTACGGCTGTAACGAGAAAGGGCACATTAAGACTAACTGCCCTAAATACGCCAAGAAGCCTGAAGAAGCCAAGAAGACCAATGCTAGGGTCTTCCAAATGAACGTACATGAGGCCATTCGGGACGACAATGTGATCACAGGTACCTTCCTCGTAAATGATGTATATGCTAGAGTATTGTTTGATTCTGGCGCTGATAAGTCGTTCATAGATAACAAGTTTTGTAAGTTGCTGAATATACCTGTTAAAACCTTAAGTGTGAAATATGAGGTGGAGTTAGCCGATGGAACCTTAGAAACTGCCTCAGCCATGTTAGATGGATGCGTTATATCTTTTAGGAACCACTCTTTTCCTTTGTCCTTGCTTCCTTTGAAGTTAGCCGGATTTGATATAGTATTGGGCATGGATTGGTTATCGCATAACCAAGCCCAGATCATCTGCAACAAGAAGCAAGTAGTGATTAAGACTCCGTCTGGTGAGTCACTTACCATTCAAGGAGATACCCAACACGGATTGCCGGAGCAAGTGTCTATGCTCAAGGCATCCAGGTGCATGAAGAAGGGTTGTGTCATTTATATGGCACAAGTAACGGTCGACAAGCAGAAGCCCAAGATTGGAGATATTCCGGTCATTTCTGAATACCGTGAAGTTTTCCCTGAAGAACTACCTGGTTTGCCACCAGATAGGCAAGTGGAATTCAGAATTGATATCATCCCCGGAGCAGCGCCTGTTGCGAGAGCGCCTTATAGGTTGGCACCAACAAAGATGAAGGAATTAAGGACGTAGCTAGATGATTTGTTAGCCAAAGGTTTTATAAGACCTAGTTCATCCCCTTGGGGAGCGCCAATCTTATTTGTTAAGAAGAAGGATGGATCGATGCGCCTATGCATCGATTATCGCGAGCTTAACAAGGTGACTATCAAGAATAGGTATCCTTTGCCCAGGATCGATGATCTGTTCGATCAATTGCAAGGAGCAAGCTATTTCTCCAAGATCGATTTAAGGTCAGGCTATCATCAGTTGAAGGTTAGAGATGAAGATGTGCACAAGACTGCGTTTAGGACTCGTTATGGTCATTATGAGTTCTTAGTGATGCCTTTTGGGCTCACTAACGCACCTGCCGCATTCATGGATCTCATGAATCACGTTTGCAAGCCTTATTTGGACAAATTTGTCATCGTCTTCATTGATGACATTCTCATATACTCAAAGAGTCAAGCTGACCATGAGAAGCACCTCCGTTGCATTCTGAAGCTACTTCAGCAGGAGAAACTTTATGCCAAGTTCTCGAAGTGTGAATTTTGGCTTCGTGAAGTCCAATTTCTTGGACATGTTGTCAGTGAGCGTGGTATCCAAGTAGATCCCGCTAAAGTTGAAGCTGTCATGAACTGGCAAGAGCCAAAGACGCCCACGGAGATTCGCAGTTTCTTAGGATTGGCCGGGTACTACAGACGATTTATCAAGAACTTCTCAAGAATTGCAGCACCCCTGACTTTGCTGACTCGCAAGAATAGTAAGTTCAATTGGGGGCCTAAGCAGCAAGAATCCTTCGATATATTGAAGCAAAAGTTAAGCAACGCTCCTGTTTTGACGTTGCCTGATGGAATTGATGAGTTTGTAGTATATTGTGATGCATCACACACCGGGATGGGGTGTGTGCTTATGCAGAAAGGCAAGGTCATTGCCTATGCTTCACGTCAGTTAAAGGTGCACGAAAGGAATTACACCACCCATGACTTGGACCTGGGTGCCGTTGTATTTGCACTAAAACTGTGGAGGCATTACTTGTATGGAACCAAGTGTGTGATCTACTCAGATCACAAGAGCCTTCAACATTTGTTTAATCAGAAGGACTTAAATATGAGGCAGCGACGTTGGATGGAAACTTTAAATGACTATGATTGTGAAATAAGATACCATCCAGGCAAGGCAAATGTGGTTGCTGATGCCTTAAGTCGAAAGGAAAGGATAAGGCCTATAAGAATCAATGCCAAGAGCATTGAGATAAAGAATAATTTGAATGAAAGATTGTTAGCAACACAGAAGGAAGCAGTGCTGGAAGCTAACTATCCTGATGAGAAGCTAGGAGTAACTGAGGAACAGTTATCCTACGGCAAGGACGGAATCCTAAGATTAAATGGACGAATACGGGTTCCTGTTTATGGAGGACTTCGGGATGTTATCCTCCAGGAAGCCCACAGTTCCAAATATTCCGTTCATCCTGGAGCTGATAAGATGTACCAGGATCTAAGGGCTAACTATTGGTGGATAGGCTTGAAAAAGTCTATAGCCACTTATGTAGCTAAATGCTTGACGTGTGCTCAAGTTAAAGCCGAACATCAAAAGCCGTCAGGTTTGCTGCAACAGCCTGAAATTCCCACTTGGAAATGGGAAATGGTGACAATGGATTTCATCACCAAATTGCCAAAGACTAAGAAAGGAAATGATACTATTTGGGTGATAGTAGATAGACTGACTAAGTCAGCACATTTCCTACCTATTAAGGAAACTTACAGTTCCGACATGTTGGCCCAGTTATATGTTTGTGTCTCTGCATGGAGTATTAGTGGCTATTATCTCGGACAGAGATACCAGATACACATCTCATTTTTGGAAAAGTTTCCAACAGTCTTTGGGCACGCGATTAAATTTCAGTACGGCTTACCATCCTCAGACGGATGGGCAGAGTGAGCGTACAATTCAAACATTGGAAGACATGCTGCGTGCATGTGTGATCGATTTAGGGGGTAGCTGGGATAGGCACCTACCTCTGATCGAGTTCTCCTACAATAATAGCTACCATACCAGCATTAAGGCTGCGCCTTTTGAGGCATTGTATGGTAGGAAGTGCAGAACGCCTATTTGTTGGGCAGAAGTAGGAGAAGCTCAATTATCAGGACCAGATATAGTCTTGGAAACGACGGACAAGATTGTCCAGATTAGCGACCGCTTAAAAGCTGCCCGTGATAGGCAGAAGAGCTATGCGGATGAAAGGCGAAAACCCCTCAAGTTTGAGGTTGGTGATAAGGTTCTGCTTAAAGTGTCACCCTGGAATGGAGTGATGCGATTTGGTAAGAAAGGTAAACTAAGCCCAAGATATATAGGACCATTCGAGATCATCGAATGTGTTGGATCAGTGGCTTATAAGTTAAACTTACCTGAAGAGCTTAGTGGCATTCATAATGTCTTCCACATCTGCAATCTGAAGAAATGTCTAGCTGATGAGTCACTAGTCATACCGCATACAGATGTGCATATAGATGAGAGCTTGAAATTTGTGGAGAAACCTTTGTCGATTGAGGATCGACAGGTTAAGAAGCTTCGGAGAAAGCATGTGCCTATTGTAAAGGTTAAATGGGATGCCCGTAGAGGACCCGAGTATACATGGGAGGTAGAGTCCACAATGAAAGAAAAGTACCCTCATTTGGTTCAGTAAATCTCGAGGTCAAGATTTCTTTTAAGGGGGTGAGGATGTAACACCTCGAAAATTCATGTCCAATAATGTATTGACACGTGTCATAAGCTTTGAACATGTGCAAGATTACGTATGAAGGACTAAAGTTGACAAACAAGGAAAGTATGTGAACGTAAGGGTTCAAGATGTCAACATCAGATAAATATATCTTTCAATAACCCTACATGATGTTTATACCCTTAAACGAATAAATCATGGATCATACGAAGCCAATTGTGAAAGAAAGTGAGGAATTACAAACTACAGGGGCTAAATGTGTCAACATGTTTAAAGTATACCTCTGAGTGATCTTTTAGCAGACCCAAAGCTTTGTAATGGTTAATTATACTCACAAGAATGTGTGATAAAAATTTCACAAGGTTTCGATAAAGTATGAGAAAGTTATGACAATATTCATATGCGAGGGGTTAAAAGCGTCAAACCGCAAAAGTATGTCAATTCGTAAGGTTTCGGACCTTCCGGAATATGACCATGAGTTTAGTATACTCTAATTAACCTTTAGATAGCTTAGATATAGGCTTAGAGGTGTTTGGTGCGCAAAAATAAACTTTTATGTCATGCAGGGACTAAAAGTGTCAAAAAGTGCACAAGTTTGCACTTTCGCGCATATCTTGCATTCTGAATACCCGGACACCCAAAAATTTATGTAAGCACTAAAATATTTTATTTTAGTGTTTGGCTTGATAAAAATCCATTCGTCGCGTAATTTGGATCGTTTTAAGCGTCCGTCCGTGTTTCGTCGTAATTAGCCGAACAACGGGACCGTACGACCAAACGAACCGACATCCGGCATATTTTTGAGCATGTTTCATGTTCCCTATGCTTAGGCATCATTGTAAAGCCTTAAAAATGGTTTAACGGGCCTCAAATGTGTCGGAAATGACAATTGGGAGTGCAGGGGCCAAAACTGTCATTTATTGAAAGTTCCCATGTGCAGACAAGGCCCTTACGGACCGTATGCAAGGCCTTACGGTCCGTATAGAGGTGCCAGCAACCAGATTTTGAAAACCAGCCTTGGTTTTGCTCTTGTCTCTCAATCCTTGAATCTAGGGGCTGCCCATTATTTTGTAAACTATGGGTATGAAGTGTAGGGCTGAGATTGAAGCACGATTATCGATGAACGATCCTAACGGCTCTCAAAAACCTATAAATACCCCCCTTGATCATTGTTCTCATTGCTCATTTCCTTCCAATTTTGCTCTCTAACACTCAAATCTGAGGAGCCTGATCAAGGGAACCTCCTTTTGAGTGATCTTCAAGTCCTTTGGACTTTTGTAAGTGTTTCCTTTCATGCTTAGTTATTTATTTAGCGTTTAAACCGAAAAGTCAAGCGTTATCGATAAACACTTTTGACTTTTAATCGGTTGAGCCATGGTTCGCGTTGAACATGGCTACGTGATCGTAATTAGGTAGGTGTTTAACCCTCTAAAGGGCATCTCCTAATTACCACGTTTACTTAGTTTAATTGTCGGGTCAAATTAAAGTTAATCGGGTTTGTTTTAAATAAAATTCATAACTAATGATATAAAAGTTATAAAAATCAGTTTTGTCACTTAATGACTTGATAAATATTAGTTGAACATGTCTAAGCATGATTCAACCCGACAATTCTAAGTATAGGCTCGGTTCGCGATCGAAAGTCGCAAAGTTTGACCTTTGCTTTGACTTTCAGTTCTGACCCGAATTAGCTTGAGTTATTTATGCCTTAGGGTCCTTTGTGATCATGTTATATGATAGTATAACCCCCCAAAGTTATACTACTTGGTTCTTTAGAATTAAAGACCATCGCATGTTTCCATAATGCCTAAATGTGACCATAATGCCCCTTTAGTGTTAAAACGAGATTTTTGAAGATGTGAAAGGACTAAAACCTTTATTACTGACCTATAAGCGTGTCCATAAAATTTCACATCAGTATGAGGTCTAGATTAGGAGATATGCTCATTAGCGTAATTAAGAAGCTTTTCGGTAAATTAACCGTATGATTAGCATATAGCCTATCTAAACCCAATTGTTGATACCAAACTTATTACCCACTGATGTTATATAATATTTTAGGATTTTTGAAGATTTTTATTTATTTTTAGGCTGATCATAACCTAGAATTCTAAGCTTAATTCGGTAGTTGTAGGTTTTACCCTTTAAGCCATAAATGAGTTTTACCAAACCTTTTGATACCAAATCTTTTTCTACTGATATAATATGATAATTAGAATATGTTAAGCCTTCTGAAATAGTAAAAATATCAGCTTTCCTTTAAGAACCCGGAAATAGCTTAAAATCGCCTTTTAAGCGTTTTTAACGCATAGTATGTATTAAAACCATTTTAGGTGTATAAGACTTGATACCTACTGATGTTTTAAGTAAACTTTCATACTTTGGCAGTAAGCAAAAGACTTAAACTCAGAATTCTAGTTTTGACCTTTTAAGCCTATGTGAAATTACCAAAATGCCCTTAAGATGCATAGTTTGGTTATAAGTGATAAATTTCAAATATAGGTTATACCCTACTGATGTAACTTAGTAAATTAAGTATTTTTACTGATATAATCAGAGCCGAAACTCAGATTACTATTTAACCTCTTTTATAACCTTTAAAATGACCAAAATACCCCTACGGGGCATAAATTGGTTTTTAAACTCGTTTTGAGCATAATGGAAGATATCCTACTGATATCACAACATATCAAAGGCATATTAACTTATGGAACATGTTCATGACTCTTATGGTTACCCGTTACGCATGTTTCGCGTTCGGATCGGCCTATGTGACTAGTTTGCATATATAAGCCGAAACGTGTCAAACCAAATCGTTTTTGTCTCAATATTCAGAATGTGTTTAAGTTACCCATATTAAACAAGTATACAAGCTTGTTGGGTCAAAACCACATTCTAAGTCGGTCTTCGCTTTATCGTGCGTTTGAACCGTGCCTTCCTTTGAAAACTAACCGGTCTAAAGCTTAGGCTAAATTAAAGACCCGTTAGGATTCTAATAGGTTATTAAAACCTTCGTTCCAGATTAGGAGCCCAGTAAAAGCTATCTGTACTTTCTGATTTGATATACGGCTAGGATTGAATTTATATTCAGCTCAAGTAAATACTCTTAACTTATTTTCCCTATACGGGCTTGGGATACGGTGCTATAAAAGTACCGCTTGGTCGGGTGTATGTAGTCATTTAAATCGGATTGTGATTGATGTATTTACATAACCTGTTTGATATGTATTATTTGGTGTATGGCCCTTGGGGGTTAAATGACCATGTCCCGGATATCCTTGGCATCATTCATGAAATGGCCACGACCTAAGCACGGGGTGTAGGCGTACACCTGACAGCTGCATTATGTAAAAACTGGTATCCCACTGTAAGGAATCGACCTTGTGGGCATTATACCTGTGGCGTGTCAGTTAACTTAAGTCCGGCCCTACAAACCGGCCCTAATGGACGACAAATGAGTAAAACTGTATACGAGATTATTTTGAATAATTGTCCCAAGTTAAAAAATATTTTTGCCGAAGTGCATTTAAATCAATTTTCAAACTCTTTTCAAAATGAGTCAGTTAAGTTGTATTTACCAGTGCAAACTGACGTATTTTCCAAAAAAGGCTAAGTGCAGGTGCTAGACGAAATAGGCTGTGTCACACCCCCAAATTTCCACCTAGGGCATGTCCCTAATGGGGATGCAACGATCCAACAAAGAGCCACCAATCATATCAAACACAAGTTATAATGTACTGAAATACCCAATTGAAAGAAATGTATCGTTTGAAAGTTAAACCAAAACCAAAGTATTGAGCGGAAGCATAAATGTATGAGCGTATAAATGTATCAAAACCAAGCAATGTAATTGTTTATTATGACCACAACCACTCCAGCAGCATCTGACGGCAAGTTCCCAAGTTCCTTCAATAATTACCTACAAGCATGTAAACAAGTGTGTCAGACTACGCTGGTGAGTTCAAGGTTTGTGTTTGTTTACCAAGTAGTGTTACCAATCAGGTGAGCAAAACAGTTTACAAGACAATATGTTGTTTGTTGTTATGATGTTTGATGTTTCGATGTTGTTATTACTCGATTACCGAATGGCCATATGATATGTGATTGCCAACCCCAATGCCTCTATCAAAGCATTGGTCATGTTTTAAGGTAATTAGTTCACGCCCGTTCTCCTCGAACGTCGTGAGGGTGCCAAACCTAATAGCGCTATCAACTAATAACCCCCGTTGCCCTACAAGCAACGTGCCGGTAGATATTGTGGTCTTACAATGATAGAAAACTGAGTACAATAACCAACATCCCATTACCCATGCATTCCTCCTCGGAACGTTACCCGTTATCCCTTCCCTGGGATCCATGCTTGAGAAAGAGCAATGAACTCACCTTCGGTTTGCTCGGTTAGATTAATTACTCGTATAATAGAATTGATCAAACACGTCCTACCAAAGTTTACCAACACAATCAGTTCCATACTCACGTTGCACCACATATGTTGTTATACATTACACACATCACGTTCATGAAATATTCACACCCCTCAAGCAAGTTATAACAGTTAACCACATTACACATCATCCATGTTAACATAGTTTATTGTACCACATACAAGCTTACTTTGTATATCCAAGTACCAATGCAAATTCTTTAATATATATGTGTGACCCAAAACTAATGAAATGGTCCAAGATAATAACCTAATGCACACAAGGATATGGGCTCAGCTGGTGGCCCAGAGTCACGCAGCCCAGCTGCATTCATGTTGGCTGAACAGCCCAACAATTAAATTAATGTGCAGCCGTAATGGGTATCAGGCCCATTCGTGTTGCCTACCAATTGTACCAGTTATCGATCCGATCTTAATACATCAACAATTCCTACTCATAATCCCCTATGATACTCCCTGACTAACATCACATATCAACATATATATTATTTCCTAGTGTTTAAACATATGACCAATATTCTAACAATTAGTTACTCACAACCCCAGACTATCAAGATTCTGACTAAGCATATGATTTACTGATTTATCGTTTAATTACCTCACATACAAACGGAACAACATAATCAGGTAACACACAAGTTCACCTAATACACCATACACATTCCGATCACAAGTGTTTTCGCATCATGAGCATTACCGACTAAACAACACTTGACAACACAATGCATTATTTGATTTAAAGTGCGGCCCATTCAGTTTCAAACCACCAGTTAAGTGCCATCGCATTATATGAACATCAGAACATATATTACCATTTAACCAACTTGTATTATTGCATCGTCATCATTAATATTAGAATCGAATAACCAAACCATCCCCTTAACATTCTCCCTAAATATGTAACTAGCATGCAATCCCTAAGCATCAATTAATATACCAGAAACATGACATGCAAACAGTAATTATGTATACACTTCATGAGAGTTCACGTGAGCATCACAGTTCATAACATCACACATGGTTTCGACCAGAAATCACCACATAAGGGTTCGCTTACTCATCAACACAATCAGCGAGGGGTTACATTTAAACAAATATGATCAACGACAAATTAAAGCAAGTATTATCATACTAACCAAGAACTGGATTGCAAGAGATGATGTCTCACGAGGGGGAGGGGTATGTTCCACTGCCGTGCGTAATCAGGGAATAGGTAGGGTTTGTTTTAGTTTTAAACTAATCAGAATTAGATTGAGAGTACAATACGTATGCATGTATCTATATGGATAAGGGGTTGGGCCGGTTACCCTTGCTATGTAAAACAGTTGGGCCTACTAAATACTACGAAACAATAACTGGTCCAATTCAATTAACTATGCTAACTGGGCCAAGTTTTCTAAAGACTTGTTGGGCCGATATGGTAAATACTAGCAAGATGTAAGTATGGGCCCAATATACATGGCCTAACAAATTCCAACAGGTTATCTAAATCTAACCGGGTTAATTAGGTTTAACGGAGTTGAGATCACAAGATTTAAACGGTACTAACCGTGAAGGTTCGGGTTGTCACATCATCCCCAACTTGAAAGAAATTTCGTCCCGAAATTTGGCAAGCGCCAAGTGTGAGAGAAACGAAGTGAGAAATCAGGATTGTTGCGGGTTCTGCTCAGTTGTGACATCATCCCCAACTTGAAGAGGAATCTCGCCCCGAGATTCACCAGTTTTGCTTGACTCTGCTTTGTCTTTGGGAAAGAGGTGAGGGTACTTTAGCTTCATCTGATCCTCGCGCTCCCACGTGAACTCTGGTCCACGTCTTGAGTTCCAACGAACCCTAACGATGGGAATACGACTGTGTTTACGCACTTTGACCTCACGGTCCATGATCTCGATGGGTTCTTCAACAAACTGTAACTTGTCGTCGACTTTTAACTCTTGAAAAGGTACCGCTAAGGGGTCGTCAGCATAACACTTCTTTAACTGTGATACATGAAATACGTCGTGAACATTACCCAGCTCAGTAGGTAACTCCAACCTATAAGCCACCTTACCGATACGCTCAAGAACTTTAAACGGCCCAACATAACGTGGGTTCAGCTTGCCACGCTTCCCAAAGCGTAC